>NW_017728052.1:7731-8312 GCF_001865875.1 Lupinus angustifolius
ACTGACTCACAAACTAGAAGGTTGTGTGCTGAGTTCAACAAGCTGGATACCTTCATCAAGGGTGGTAGTAGCTCGACAATTCCTGACAACGAAAACCCTCCATCTCATCCCTAGTTAGGATCCCTTAGAGCCTTAGTTTTATCGTTCCTAGCTAAAGGACTTTGTTGTTCCTTGTTCCCTCTTGAGAAATTATCTTTTATTTTGTGCTTTTACTCTTATTTGGATTGTAATAACTCTAAAACTTCTGCTGAATTACCGCTTTTAAAATTTGACATTGCTTTACAATGATTTCCAATTATCTTGTTCATGCTTGAATACTAATTATGTTGCAAATAGTATACTCCTTTGTTTAATGGATCTTGATCATGTTTCGTGTATGTGTCAATAGTGAATGTTTATGCCTGCTTCTAACTACTCACATATGTCAAATGCTTAATCATTCCATGCTTAATTTGAGTAAACATAGCCTTTCATGCCATTAAAACTGTTCTGTTGCTATTTGCTGTCCATTTAATCGATTAAGACTTGCTGTTAATCGATTAAATATTGTATAAATGTGCATTTGTTCAAGCTTCTTACAG
>NW_017728052.1:8318-8444 GCF_001865875.1 Lupinus angustifolius
TTGATTGATTACTCGCCCAAAATTAATTGATTAATTACAGTCTGTCATAACTATAATAACTCTTCTCACTTTTGACTAGAACTGAATACTTGTATCTTTTTGATAATGTCAAAAAGGGGAGAAAGG
>NW_017728052.1:8544-10099 GCF_001865875.1 Lupinus angustifolius
TGAGGTCTTTTACTTGTAATATTTCAAGCATTATTGTGCTTATAATACCTTGCTATTTTAATCTAGTTTTTGTGTATTTTTGGATTGATCTCTTGGTGTCGTACCACCATAGATATTGGGATTCTTTACCAAGACTAGGAGGTCTTGATTTCAGGACAAGAATCTTGGCTGGGGCTATTTCGTGAGAAAGGTTTTCTCAAGCGAAAGGTAGTGTCAAACCAAGGGTTTAGGTGTCCTAGATTTCAAGAAAGAAGCGACCTATGTTCTTGTAATTGAATTGGTGTATGTAATCATTCGTATATTCAATATTGTGAATAAGAAAATCTCTCAAGATCAGAGGGGAGGCCTGGACGTAGTTTGCAGTTGACCACAAACGAACCAGGATAAAAATCCATCTTTGCACGCTTTTCTCTCCCTGAATCTTCTTTACTTTTCTTGCTGTTTCAATTTGAATTTATAGCTGATATTTTGCATATTTGTTCATTGCCATATGCTTATTAATAATGCTTAAAAATATATGATTTACCTCTGTTCAATTGATTTTAAATAACTGTGCAATCTGCCTCTCTGATCACTCTGTTCTGTGCATGTGTTAATCGATTAAGACTAGGTGTTAATCGATTAACTGTGCTATTTTCAGAATTGGGTTTTGGTGCAAGAAGTGGTGATTGATAACCGCTACACCTATTCAATCCACTTCTAGGTGTTCCTAGGCCATTAATACCTAACATTTTGCATTTTCACACTTATATGTTTATTTTACTTAGCATATATCAGAATAATTCAGCCAATAAGTGACCCAATTTTGTCCGACCAAAAAATTCCAGAACACAATTTTTCCAAAAAATATATTTTTTAATAATATAATAAAAGATGAAAACATATAATAAAACAAATCAATGGATAAAAATGTTTTTTATAAATTTTGATTCCATAAAAGTAATAATAAATAATATTTTCATTTTGGAAAATAATTTGAGAAAGAAAACAATATTAGATATCTCAGTCATATAAAAATGTTTTAATAACTTAATGATCATTTATTGGTTCAATGATAACCATATATCACCTCAATGTCAACTTTATCACCCAATTTTCTTTTACCTTTAAAAATAAAAATAAAAAGTGATTAATGAACACATATTTGACTTAATAATGATGGGATATAATTTGAAATTCATTTATCTCTACCAATTTTCGTTTTCTTTTTAAAATAAAATATAAAAAAGGTTTTAAGTGACTTAATAGCTCTTAATAGAATAATAATAGAGATATTCCATTTTTTTTAAACAAACATGAGTTATTTCCATTTGATTTACATTTTTTAATTAAAAAAGTAAAAATGTTGCTCGAGACATCTTTTGTGAATTTAAAAAAATCAAATAATTTTGTGAGTCATATGTGGATAATGTCATAATTTTTTGGGATTTTATAAAGTCATTATGAAATTTCTGCCTAAAAAGAGCATTCCATATAATTTTAATTTTAAGGTCAAATCCTTATTTTTCACTGATATATAAGTATTATAATAATATTTTAATGTATTGCATTAGAA
>NW_017728053.1:0-10086 GCF_001865875.1 Lupinus angustifolius
ACTCTGCGTTTGCATTTGAGCCACTAAAGTTTGAAGAGTGGTTCGAACTTCTCCCATTTGTTATTCTAACGCCTCACCCTATTTGACATCTTCGGTGGCATCTACTATGTTCCTTTCCTCCTTCGCCTCTGGATCCGACAAGTCGGACCAATTGATGCAATAACAGAACAGTAGGAACAGAAAACAATGTATATTGGTGACGGAAAAGAGTGTAAGAACAGAATATTATGAAATGGTAGAGTATTAAGCAGAATGAATGGTAAACAGGTGTATATTTTCTATTGATGAGGGCTGGTTTACACTTATGAAAGCAAGGTAAAATATTGATAGACTCAGCTATCAATCCATAGAGGTATCACTCTATTTCTCTTTCCTATAACAGAATTCTTAATGCCATTCTCTCCCATCTCTTTGTGTTAATATAACAGAATCTGCCTTCTTCTTTGCCACCTCAGCTTTCCTCCCACGTTTCCTTACATAGACCCTCCAAATCTTGGGTTTCTTATCAACCTCAAGGCCCACCTCTCTACCTATGTTTCTATCATAATCACTTTCGGGGTTCGTGGTTGCACCTTCCAACAAGTGTCGTTCACAGGAATTGAACTCTCGACTTTGAAGATCTAGTCGGGTTTTACATCACTAGACCAACGTCGTCTTGTTCGTACATGGATTGTTGTATGATCTAAGTTATCGTGGTGTGAATATAAAAACACATTAAATACTTGATGATGATAAAGATATACAGAAAGAAATAGAGATTTTGGGGTAAGAAGGGTAGAGTGATCCCCCTTTGACATATATTATTACTTGCACTTGCATAAACTAGTAGCTAATTAAAGTAAAATGAGATATCTTAAAAATCTCAAAATGATCCATGACTTTGTATTGGTACAGAATTATTGGTAGTGTGTAAAATAAGGGAATCAAAACTTTGAAATCTGGTTTAGTATGTTATGCGAGGATCTAGTGAAGTCTTTCATCACTAAATTAAGTCCTAATCTAATCACTGGTATACAATGTAGTATGGTTATTATCACAAAATAAACACAATAATTGAATGCACATTAGTGACAAAATTTGGAGCCCCTATTAAAAAGTGCGCACTGTACAGGGGCTCTTGCTGTACATGCATAGACCCAATTTGAATAAGATTGTATGACACTTTTTTGGGAGAAGAAAAAAGATGCTAATACTTTTTGTTTCTTATTTTTTCTCTCTTCCTCTTTACCTAAAGAGGATATTGTCAAGTTTGTGATACAAAATGATTACAAGAAACAACATTTTTAAGTAAATAAAGCATTCTTCATTCCTCTTGGTGGAGCCAAAGGCTTTAAAGTGGACCTTAATTTGATTGCCATGATTGAGGGACCAAGTTGTCTAGTGATTTAGAAACAAACCAGATTCCCCACCATGTAAGAAAAGTAGCTCATTTGGGATTATTCTATTTTTGTTAAGGATTTGTGTGTAAGTTGGTTTTTGGAGGAAAATTGAGGGAATGGAAAACTTGGGAGCTATAAAATACACTCGTAAAATAATTTTCAAGTTTTCCCTTTCTCTTCATTTCCACCAAAATCTAACTCGGAAACAGACCTAAGATTATACTCCAATTTCTAACTTGACAATTTCAAATTTTAAATTATAAAGAATACACCTCAAGAAAAACATTTTGTAGCATATTTTCAAAAGATAGTCTCCGTCACTAAATATTAAAGGCACATTAAATTCAAAGAATCATATAATTATCTATTTAAGGCAATGGTTAATATCACAACACATTCAATTCAGAGAATCATATATAGTATCTACATCACTTTCTAACTTTAGCTGCCTTCAAGATAGAATCATAGAACTACTGTTCTATGTATATATATTCACCCCTAGCCACAACCCACAACAAAGTGCTAATAATGAATTGTGACCTGAAAATTGACATGAGATTTTGTCACTCAACAAAGGCAGAATTAGATAGGAAAATGGCTAGTTTCATTTTTCTTTTATAAATCAATGAGACTAGAGTTTAACGAGTTTTATGTTCCATATATTTGGATTGAGAGTACGTTAAGTTATGTAAGACGTAGTTTAGTTCATTTTATTTAAATTTATCTATATTTTATATTTATCTTATTAGTTATTATTTAGGTGGTTATTATTTTAGCGTTTGTAACAACTTTTTGCACCTATTACAAATTATTTGAACTGAATTATATTTGACAAATCATTATCATTCAAAATTTCTATAACACTAATATATAAAAATGTATATACACTTATAGTAATTATTATTTAGACACCCATGTTTTACTAAATACTTAGTTACGACTAGAATAAATAAATTTGTATGTAAAATAAAATATCACTCTAGGTCCTTCATTATACAATTACTACCAAGTTGCTAATTAAAAGTATGAGTAGATAAGTTCTGAAACTCGAATATATATGAAAATTTACTCTTTATTCAAGAGGGGTGAGTGAAGGTTCATGTTTGTTCATCCCTAAAGCCTAAGATATTAGTAGAAAACACATGTGACCGTGCAAATGAGTTGTGCCATAAGTTTTTTAAGCTTCCATTTTCCAACTTTGATAATTCTAGGCTCTAGTATTAGTATCGATGAAATGGGATCATCTATTCCTTAATATTCCTAGCATCATATTTGAAGTCAATTAAATTCTATCAAATAGCATATATTATTTTTGTTTTTATAATTTTTTTAAGTATATGATAACTTTCAATTGGAGTAAAATATAACAAAATATAAAAAGTGAGACAAATTGATGAACTTGCATAATTTCACCTTTCCCTGTGAAAATGGTAAGCCATCCTATAAAGATAAAAGGCAATACAACATTGAACAGCCTTAAATCAATAATCTAGATCTATGTGTTAATGGTCAAACATCATTCTTGAATTAGATCAACAATAAGATTTATTGGCGTAAGGTAATTCATTTTTTTTTGTATTTTTAATTCTTAAATTAATAATTAAATTTAAAAATCATTTAATAAATTTCCAAAATTGAAAATAAAAATATATTAATTAAGAGTAGAATTAATGTTTTAAAATTAGACCACATATTCAATCCATATACCTTTTTTATATAGGGTGTGTGGAATGCCTTCCACCTTAGCTTTCACATCTATAATTAACTCTTCAACTTTATAAGTTGTTTTACTCAAATAAGTCATAATTATTTAAATTTGATTTTTCATCCTTTTTCCTTAAAAAACATTGATGATGATTCTATAATATATTTTTCTATTGCACCAAAAAATGACATCGATAAGAAGAAAACTAGAAATTAGGATACGGTGAAAAATAGAACTTGTTGACTATTAGAATTTAGAACCTCGAATAAGAATGAAATCTAAATTATAAGTGAAAGTAAAATTAAGATTAGTCAAAAGGATGTAAGGGCAATTATTATACGAATAATAACGTATGCATATTATTTGTCAGTATTTTTTGGGGTAGGATAGTTAAATAACTAAAATTTGTTTTGAAATAATAATAAAATAATTCATATATAGAATAAAATAATAATATATAAAAAATAGTTAATTAAAAATTAAACTTATGAAAATCAAAATTCTTTATAGTAATTTTCACTTATAAACTACTATTGTGGTAGATATATTTTTATATTCATCAGCCAAATATTTTTATCATTTAATAATGTGATAAACTTATTATAAGCACCTGACAAATATTTATCGACAATATAAATTTCATTTTGTATTTAGTGATGTCTACAAAATATTTCCTTATTTGGAGATTCATAACATTAATTAGATCTTTTATTATGCGTACTCAAACATATCGTATCCTGCATTTTCAAAAAAAATAATACATATTTACATATCAGTTACGTATTATATCTTATAATCATATCGGTATTAATGCTTCATAACACATTAGAACATGTTGAGCTTATGTTTCAACTTGGGGACAAGTGTATCACTCAAACTACCAATAATCCATTCATGAATCTTGATAAAGTGGCTTAAGTGAGATCATTTTTCATATGAAAACTGTGAGAATAATAAATTTAACTCTTACAACATATATATATGATATGATTAAAAATTAGTTATTGATCTTATTTCTTTTAATATTAACCATTCAAATAAGATATAACACTCTATATTAATTATTCTTATTTATCTATGAATAATAATAGTTCCTACCTCACTCATTTCTTACATACATATAAGAATATGTTGTTTTTGACAACCTAAAGAAAGTGACCAAGTATTAATGTTACTATTACTAAGGAGGCGAGTGTGGCATGAAAAACTGAGATCCAAAACCAGCTAGAATACGAGGATAGCACATTAATTATGATATGGCTTAGAAAAAGAGAAAAACCTAAGTTTCTAATCCAAAATGACTTAGTTTTAGAATAATTTATACTAACAATACCAATACGCACTTGATTCAGATAAGTCACCATCTTTGAAGTGCCCATTTTATATAGTGACTCAACTAAATAACAAGAATTAAAACCAATTGTTTTAAAAGTTTAAGGATGAAAATAATAAAAATTTGTGTGAAATAAAACCAAAAGTTTATTTTGTGAAGACACAATCATTAAGTTGGGTACAACACCTCCATTAAAGTATTTGTCCCATATACACAATATTATCTCCATTTGCGCCAACTAAATATATGCATTTTCCCCATTTGTTCTCATACCCTTAATTACTTTAAGATCATGAGAAATAATTAGTACTATAGGGAGATAATTTATTGATTTGGGGTTGATTTTGGCCTTAATTATTATCAGCAAATGTCACTCCTAGAAATATATCTAGAAATTTAGCTTCACCTAACCATTATATTAACTTTTTGTCGCCAATCCTTTTAGGTTAGTCCTACCTATATTATATTGGCCATGTTATATGATTCATAGCACACTGAAATTAAATCTTTAACACTATAACACACCCCTTTAAAATTATAACACAAATAAATAAATAATTACTATCTTAACCAAATTATTTTTATGAAATTTTATTCCAAAGTTATATACTAGAACTTATATTTCAAAATTGTATAAAATTTAGTTCAACAATAATAATAATAGTTAATGTACACCAATTCAAAACTAAAGAGAGAAGCCATAGTTTTATCATCCAAAAATATATTTAAAAATCACACTAATTACTCAGGCGAAATCTAAAAAATAAAAATAAAAATAGAAACTGGTGCCTAAAACATGGTTCACGTGTTACTATTCACTAATTGCATGTTAACAACCGCTACCGAATTATGTGGTTGGGAGGATTTGTCTCAACTGTCACATATAAAAACGTTATGCAGTTGACTTTGATATTATTCACATTATTTGGAGACAACTTTCAGGTATTATTCTTGTTATTGTAATAAGTTTTTCTTTCTACTTTTGTTATTTTAACTGTAACTTTTTATTCTCGTACGTTGTTTCTCTGCATGTAACGTTATAATTCCAAATTTGTCATTTTTAACCATAGTTTTATCCAAAGTATGGGTTTCCTTCAACAAATTTTATCAATTCTTATATGGGGTATGTGCTTTGTTTTTACTCTTGTTAGTGGAAGTTTTTGTGATTAGATCTGTGTTATCATAATAGTAAGGGAAACCCGGTTCGTCATTTTTTCATTATTTTTATGAGATTTTTGTTAAGATGAATTTGATACACGATACATGATTAATCAGAAAATTCGATAAAATTTGAAGAGTATTACTGTTTCAACTTGGGAGGACAATTGTGTTTATCTATACTTTCAAAATATATAAAATGAAAGTTTTTCAATTATATTGTTAGAAATGTTTACATTTTTCAAATTTAATTTGAAATAAAAGATGCAGATAGATTGATTGTTCTAAGTAATGGTTCAATCAATAGAAATTATATTGCATGAAAAGTTATTGCCTGGGTGGTGTAATAGTACTGGAGGTATTAATTGGTATTGCTATTTCTGGATTTATAATTGAAAGTTTAAGATCTATCAATTGTATTTCACATTAGTCTAAAATCACCAAATTGTAGAGTTACTTAATATTTTTTTAATGTCGGTGAGACTCGAACCACAACCTCTTTCTCTTTATTTCTTAAACTATTCATCCTCACCATCAGACTACATTACGACTTTTTCATTTTCATGATTATTGTTCTACACCACTACTTTGTATCCCCTTTGCTCAATAAAAATTTATGTGCATGAAGCATTATTTCCAAGTAAAGTTCATATATCAATTCCTTATGCTAGATATAACTTATTTGTGCTTTGTTTGTGATGTAGGACATTGTTTAATCACACACATAACCTAGGGCAAGTTTCATGTCTGAATTTGAAACAAGCATCCCAACTGCTTTTGATCCTTTTGCTGAGGCAAATGCTGAGGACTCAGGTGCTGGGACAAAAGAGTATGTTCATGTACGAGTTCAGCAGCGTAACGGAAGGAAAAGCCTCACAACAGTGCAAGGGTTGAAGAAAGAGTTCAGCTATACCAAGATACTTAAGGATCTCAAGAAAGAGTTCTGCTGTAATGGTACTGTTGTTCAGGACCCTGAGTTGGGCCAGGTTTGTTTCATACTATCTCTTCATAAATTATAAGTATTTCTTTGCCCTAGGGTTATCATAACCGATATGATACTTCGATATACTATACTTTTTGTCTATATATCTTTTAATTATTTTACGTATCAAAATATATGTAATGTATCATATCTGTAAATGATTGATTCGTTGCATCCGTACTTCGATATACTATACTATTTGATGTGCAATTATTTTCCGAAAATGAATGTCAAAATTGTATGGATGCAGGTCATACAACTTCAGGGAGATCAAAGAAAGAATGTTTCTACTTTCCTAGTGCAGGTAAACAAACATGCAACTCTCGTTGATTCGTATTTGGGTTGACACCCCTTATGCTTTATTATTGAAGTGTTTCGCTTATAAAAAACACACAATTCTTGATTGTACTTCTTAATTATAAAAAAGTGAAATATATAATTTATAAATTCATGTGTTTTGCAAAAACAGGCTGGGATAGTAAAGAAGGAGCATATCAAGATTCATGGTTTCTAAATACTATGTAGCATGCAATTGATAGTTCAGTTTCATATTTGATATATAGCCTGCACAATATACCCTATGTAATTCTATTGTCAACCAATTTTGGTTACTTAATGAATTATGCTGTAGAATTATATGTTTGTTTATATGAAAGCTAAGCCATATGGGTTATTCCTTCTAGTATGTGATTGTGTTAGTTAACACCACAAAGTAATTTTAAGAGTCATTTAGTTTTTTTGTTGACAAAAATAAGATACTTATTAGTGTTTGATAGAGTTATTATAGTAAGCCATGAGCTTAGAAACACATAGTTGACAAAATATTACAATTTTTTCTCTCAATAGTTTCTTAATGGTTGTGTGGTTAAATAGTTTAATTTTTTAAATCAACAATGCCTATGTTAGTACTTGAGGCGCAGTTGAAGATCCTAAGATTTGCTTGTAACATTTGCATTTTTCTATCAAATGCTCCTATGTCACCCTTTTGCCAGATAATTCTATAAGTTGATTTAATATGTTAGATATGTTGTGAATCAACTCCAATGATCTTCATCCTTTTCCTTCATGGATGTAGAAGTTATCAACTTCACCAACTTCTCTATCCTAACTTTCTCACATTCAAAAGTTCTCTCTTCTGAGGTATATTCCAACCTAAAACATCCTATACCCATTAGCCTAGCTAGCTAACCAAAGCATGTTTATCCTCGATCAAATTGAGAAGTTTCTCAAAAGAATCATGCAAAGATCGTTTACCCACCCAATGATTAAGCTAGAATCTTTTTATTCTCATTCCCCAGCACCTTTTTAAAGCCACCCGCCAACTACCCTTAACCAGGGTTTGTCTCACTCATCACCCTCTTCAAGTCTTTATACCAAAGTGAATCCTTAGACTCGTCTAAATCACTACCGGTCGGCTTAGGGCTTCTAAGAATCTCATATTTAGACTCTAAGACTTTAACCCAAAAGGATTCTCTCTCGATTAAACAACACAATCTCCATTTACTAAGAATAACTTTATTAAAGAACTCAATATCCTTGACATGCAAGCACCTCTGACTTGATATCCTTCTCAACATCTTGACTTTATTGTACGATTTCCTTTGACTAGAATTGCTAAAGAGGTTGTTGAGACACATTTCGAAATTCATATCTCCTCCTTTTACCACAAAAGCCAAGTTGATCCATCATATGATAAAAAAACTCCAACTCTTTTCAAAATCAATCTTCAAAATATCACACTCCTTATTTCTCTCAACAATGTATGATTATTGTTCATTTGATTGGTTGCAAAGATTCTTCTCACATGTCACTCATAGATTTGCACACCAAATACCACTATGTTTATCCACTTTTCACAAGAGCTAAGTATAAGAACAACATCATCATAAAAAGGATTGGTATAATTTTCATCATCATAAAAAGGATTGGTATAATTTTTAAAACAAGAGCTAAGTAGAGTCACCAAAATCACCATTCAGTGGATTTGTAAAAACAGAATGTAACAAAAAAAGTAAGGGGGGATCTCATAAACTTTAGAAAGGTGACAAAAGAATATGAATTCCATATAGTGAGACACAAATTTTATAGTAAGTCATAAATCAATAACACAACAAATCAAACATCAATCAAAATAAAAGTAAAAAATCCGGCACCAAGGGCGACTGTCGACTGACTTGTCGACTGTTATATATATGGACAAGGGACCAAGGGCGAGACACTCGAGCTCACTTATGCTTCCAAGGTTTGATAACACCAACAACTATAATGGCTATTACTATCAACAGTATAATGATTCCAATGCACATCCATTTTCGAGAACTCTTCTGCAGTTTCTTAGCGGTCTGAAGCGCAGATGTCCCTCTCTGGACATGATCGACTGCGTTGTTGACCTGAACAAGTCTCTCCCGTTAATGCGAATTGAAGAACTAAATGTTCCCTGAATTCTATATACAAACATAGAAACATAACATCAAGGAGAAGAGAGTGTAATCGAACCTGACTTTCGATGTTGTCTAAAATTTCTCCTTGAGCATCAACTAAGACAGCCATATCAAGATAAACCTGAGATAAAATATGATTAGATAACAAGTATTTGTTATTTCTGACATCTTTGTCAAGTAAGTTGAATATTTAAACTAAGATCTGTGTGCAAGTAAACCTGATGTAAATCAAGAAGCTTTTTCTCGATTTCTTTTACAGCATCATGTCTCTCCTGAATTTCTTCAACCGTGCTTACAATCTGCACAAGTAAACAACAAACGATATAACTACGGAAAAGCTTTTAATCCTGCACAAAAGCTTTCATTCTTCATCCTACTAAGAAAAATCCTGAAAAACACATAGGATAGTCCATGAATGAAGTTTGTATGCAAAGTTTATATTAATCACTACACCTGGCCGCTCAGAAAAAGAGGGAAAGTGTAAGAAACAGAAAAACAAAATGGCATAATTCATTGTTAATTTCCTAAATTGAAAAATGTTCAAATGAGGAATCATAAACCGAGTACCTGTCCTCTGCCGGTTTCTAGAATTGCTTGCTGAAAGATCTGTTCACTGTTTCCTGTCTCTATCAGGTGATCAATTGTCTAACACAATCATTAAAGAGCCAATTAGAACAAAATTCATAGGCAGTGGATATCTGATCTCAAGTCACAAATTGATGAATTAAGCTCACCTCATCATCCGGCCTAGTTCCTGTGACTGTCCAATAAAATCATACACATAAAGTGGAAAATATGAGAACATGATGAACATATAAAACAATAACTTAGCACACAAGGCTACCACCTAGTAGGGCCCGAGGAGGGTGGATGTATGCAGCCTTATCCTCGCAAACAAATATATTGTTTCCTGGATTTGAACCAAAGCAAGCAACCTTATTGTTGCGTGCTACCCTCTATGACGAACATATAAAAAAATTAAAATTGTAGTACAGCCATAGAGCATCACAGTTTATCAAGGGGCCGAAATGTTCAAACCTGTGATAACTCTTCTCTCCACAACTTCACGATATTCATCTTGTATTCTT
>NW_017728054.1:0-9995 GCF_001865875.1 Lupinus angustifolius
TATCCTCCTCCTCATCGTCATCCTATCCTCCTCCTCAACGTCATCTTATCCTCATTCTCATGCTAATCCTATCCTCATCCTCATCCACGTCCTCAACCTCATTCTCGTCCTCATCCTCTCCTCATCCTCATCCTCTTCCTCATCCTCATCCTCTTCCTCATCCTCATCCTCTTCCTCATCCTCATCCTCTTCCTCATCCTCATCCTCTTCCTCATCCTCATCCTCTTCCTCATCCTCATCCTCTTCCTCATCCTCATCCTCTTCCTCATCCTCATCCTCTTCCTCATCCTCATCCTCTTCCTCATCCTCATCCTCTTCCTCATCCTCATCCTCTTCCTCATCCTCATCCTCTTCCTCATCCTCATCCTCTTCCTCATCCTCATCCTCTTCCTCATCCTCATCCTCTTCCTCATCCTCATCCTCTTCCTCATCCTCATCCTCTTCCTCATCCTCATCCTCTTCCTCATCCTCATCCTCTTCCTCATCCTCATCCTCTTCCTCATCCTCATCCTCTTCCTCATCCTCATCCTCTTCCTCATCCTCATCCTCTTCCTCATCCTCATCCTCTTCCTCATCCTCATCCTCTTCCTCATCCTCATCCTCTTCCTCATCCTCATCCTCTTCCTCATCCTCATCCTCTTCCTCATCCTCATCCTCTTCCTCATCCTCATCCTCTTCCTCATCCTCATCCTCTTCCTCATCCTCATCCTCTTCCTCATCCTCATCCTCTTCCTCATCCTCATCCTCTTCCTCATCCTCATCCTCTTCCTCATCCTCATCCTCTTCCTCATCCTCATCCTCTTCCTCATCCTCATCCTCTTCCTCATCCTCATCCTCTTCCTCATCCTCATCCTCTTCCTCATCCTCATCCTCTTCCTCATCCTCATCCTCTTCCTCATCCTCATCCTCTTCCTCATCCTCATCCTCTTCCTCATCCTCATCCTCTTCCTCATCCTCATCCTCTTCCTCATCCTCATCCTCTTCCTCATCCTCATCCTCTTCCTCATCCTCATCCTCTTCCTCATCCTCATCCTCTTCCTCATCCTCATCCTCTTCCTCATCCTCATCCTCTTCCTCATCCTCATCCTCTTCCTCATCCTCATCCTCTTCCTCATCCTCATCCTCTTCCTCATCCTCATCCTCTTCCTCATCCTCATCCTCTTCCTCATCCTCATCCTCTTCCTCATCCTCATCCTCTTCCTCATCCTCATCCTCTTCCTCATCCTCATCCTCTTCCTCATCCTCATCCTCTTCCTCATCCTCATCCTCTTCCTCATCCTCATCCTCTTCCTCATCCTCATCCTCTTCCTCATCCTCATCCTCTTCCTCATCCTCATCCTCTTCCTCATCCTCATCCTCTTCCTCATCCTCATCCTCTTCCTCATCCTCATCCTCTTCCTCATCCTCATCCTCTTCCTCATCCTCATCCTCTTCCTCATCCTCATCCTCTTCCTCATCCTCATCCTCTTCCTCATCCTCATCCTCTTCCTCATCCTCATCCTCTTCCTCATCCTCATCCTCTTCCTCATCCTCATCCTCTTCCTCATCCTCATCCTCTTCCTCATCCTCATCCTCTTCCTCATCCTCATCCTCTTCCTCATCCTCATCCTCTTCCTCATCCTCATCCTCTTCCTCATCCTCATCCTCTTCCTCATCCTCATCCTCTTCCTCATCCTCATCCTCTTCCTCATCCTCATCCTCTTCCTCATCCTCATCCTCTTCCTCATCCTCATCCTCTTCCTCATCCTCATCCTCTTCCTCATCCTCATCCTCTTCCTCATCCTCATCCTCTTCCTCATCCTCATCCTCTTCCTCATCCTCATCCTCTTCCTCATCCTCATCCTCTTCCTCATCCTCATCCTCTTCCTCATCCTCATCCTCTTCCTCATCCTCATCCTCTTCCTCATCCTCATCCTCTTCCTCATCCTCATCCTCTTCCTCATCCTCATCCTCTTCCTCATCCTCATCCTCTTCCTCATCCTCATCCTCTTCCTCATCCTCATCCTCTTCCTCATCCTCATCCTCTTCCTCATCCTCATCCTCTTCCTCATCCTCATCCTCTTCCTCATCCTCATCCTCTTCCTCATCCTCATCCTCTTCCTCATCCTCATCCTCTTCCTCATCCTCATCCTCTTCCTCATCCTCATCCTCTTCCTCATCCTCATCCTCTTCCTCATCCTCATCCTCTTCCTCATCCTCATCCTCTTCCTCATCCTCATCCTCTTCCTCATCCTCATCCTCTTCCTCATCCTCATCCTCTTCCTCATCCTCATCCTCTTCCTCATCCTCATCCTCTTCCTCATCCTCATCCTCTTCCTCATCCTCATCCTCTTCCTCATCCTCATCCTCTTCCTCATCCTCATCCTCTTCCTCATCCTCATCCTCTTCCTCATCCTCATCCTCTTCCTCATCCTCATCCTCTTCCTCATCCTCATCCTCTTCCTCATCCTCATCCTCTTCCTCATCCTCATCCTCTTCCTCATCCTCATCCTCTTCCTCATCCTCATCCTCTTCCTCATCCTCATCCTCTTCCTCATCCTCATCCTCTTCCTCATCCTCATCCTCTTCCTCATCCTCATCCTCTTCCTCATCCTCATCCTCTTCCTCATCCTCATCCTCTTCCTCATCCTCATCCTCTTCCTCATCCTCATCCTCTTCCTCATCCTCATCCTCTTCCTCATCCTCATCCTCTTCCTCATCCTCATCCTCTTCCTCATCCTCATCCTCTTCCTCATCCTCATCCTCTTCCTCATCCTCATCCTCTTCCTCATCCTCATCCTCTTCCTCATCCTCATCCTCTTCCTCATCCTCATCCTCTTCCTCATCCTCATCCTCTTCCTCATCCTCATCCTCTTCCTCATCCTCATCCTCTTCCTCATCCTCATCCTCTTCCTCATCCTCATCCTCTTCCTCATCCTCATCCTCTTCCTCATCCTCATCCTCTTCCTCATCCTCATCCTCTTCCTCATCCTCATCCTCTTCCTCATCCTCATCCTCTTCCTCATCCTCATCCTCTTCCTCATCCTCATCCTCTTCCTCATCCTCATCCTCTTCCTCATCCTCATCCTCTTCCTCATCCTCATCCTCTTCCTCATCCTCATCCTCTTCCTCATCCTCATCCTCTTCCTCATCCTCATCCTCTTCCTCATCCTCATCCTCTTCCTCATCCTCATCCTCTTCCTCATCCTCATCCTCTTCCTCATCCTCATCCTCTTCCTCATCCTCATCCTCTTCCTCATCCTCATCCTCTTCCTCATCCTCATCCTCTTCCTCATCCTCATCCTCTTCCTCATCCTCATCCTCTTCCTCATCCTCATCCTCTTCCTCATCCTCATCCTCTTCCTCATCCTCATCCTCTTCCTCATCCTCATCCTCTTCCTCATCCTCATCCTCTTCCTCATCCTCATCCTCTTCCTCATCCTCATCCTCTTCCTCATCCTCATCCTCTTCCTCATCCTCATCCTCTTCCTCATCCTCATCCTCTTCCTCATCCTCATCCTCTTCCTCATCCTCATCCTCTTCCTCATCCTCATCCTCTTCCTCATCCTCATCCTCTTCCTCATCCTCATCCTCTTCCTCATCCTCATCCTCTTCCTCATCCTCATCCTCTTCCTCATCCTCATCCTCTTCCTCATCCTCATCCTCTTCCTCATCCTCATCCTCTTCCTCATCCTCATCCTCTTCCTCATCCTCATCCTCTTCCTCATCCTCATCCTCTTCCTCATCCTCATCCTCTTCCTCATCCTCATCCTCTTCCTCATCCTCATCCTCTTCCTCATCCTCATCCTCTTCCTCATCCTCATCCTCTTCCTCATCCTCATCCTCTTCCTCATCCTCATCCTCTTCCTCATCCTCATCCTCTTCCTCATCCTCATCCTCTTCCTCATCCTCATCCTCTTCCTCATCCTCATCCTCTTCCTCATCCTCATCCTCTTCCTCATCCTCATCCTCTTCCTCATCCTCATCCTCTTCCTCATCCTCATCCTCTTCCTCATCCTCATCCTCTTCCTCATCCTCATCCTCTTCCTCATCCTCATCCTCTTCCTCATCCTCATCCTCTTCCTCATCCTCATCCTCTTCCTCATCCTCATCCTCTTCCTCATCCTCATCCTCTTCCTCATCCTCATCCTCTTCCTCATCCTCATCCTCTTCCTCATCCTCATCCTCTTCCTCATCCTCATCCTCTTCCTCATCCTCATCCTCTTCCTCATCCTCATCCTCTTCCTCATCCTCATCCTCTTCCTCATCCTCATCCTCTTCCTCATCCTCATCCTCTTCCTCATCCTCATCCTCTTCCTCATCCTCATCCTCTTCCTCATCCTCATCCTCTTCCTCATCCTCATCCTCTTCCTCATCCTCATCCTCTTCCTCATCCTCATCCTCTTCCTCATCCTCATCCTCTTCCTCATCCTCATCCTCTTCCTCATCCTCATCCTCTTCCTCATCCTCATCCTCTTCCACATTCTCATGCTCATCCTATCCTCATCCTAATCCACTTCACATCCTCATCCTATTCTCATCCACATCCTATCCTAACTCTCGTCCTCATCCTATCCTCATCATCGTCCTCATCCTATCCTCATCCTCATCCTCACTCTCGTCCTCAGCCTCATCCTCATCCTATCGTCATTTTCATTCTCGTCCTCATCCTCTCCTCATCATAAACCGAAAACCAAACACAAAGTGTCAAAAACAAGGTTTCAAGTGTCCAAACCGAAACCAAAAAGTCCCAAAAACAAAGTGTCAAGTGTCAAAACCGAATACCAAACACAAAGTGTCAAAAACAAAGTTTCTAGTGTCCAAACCGAAACCAAAAAGTCCCAAAAACAAAGTGTCAAGTGTCAAAACCGAATACCAAACACAAAGTGTCAAAAACAAAGTTTCTAGTGTCCAAACCGAAACCAAAAAGTCCCAAAAACAAAGTGTTAAGTGTCAAAACCGAAAACCAAAAAGTGTCCAAAATTTCATACACAAAACCGTGTCACAATTCTTGTTAAGTTGGGTGTTTTTCTTTCACAATTAAGTGATTCTGCCTTGGTTCATTCAAGAAGCCGTGGAGGAGAAGTGAGTGTGAGTGAAACACAAGTGAGTTTGAGAGTTACATCTTCTACCAAATACTTGAGTGAAACACAAAGTAAGGTTGAGAGAAAATGTCTAGTGAAAGTGGGAGCCCAATCATGTCTCCTAGGTCAGCAACACTTTTTGCTAGGATGACAACACAATTTGAGACTCTAAGAAGAGAAATGGAACAAATGAGAATGGAAAATGATAGGAGGTTTGGATACCATGAAAATGGTTATTCAAGTGAGGAGGAAGGAGGAAGAAGGAGAGCAAGGAGAGGGGCACGAAGGGAGGAAAGACTTGAGGGAGTTAAAATAAAGGTTCCCACCTTTATTGGGAAGAATGACCCGGAGGCTTATTTAGAATGGGAACTTAAGATGGAGCAAGTGTTTGAATGTAGTTCTTACCAAGAGAGTAAGAAGGTAAAGGTGGCTGCTCTTGAGTTCAAGGAGTATGCCTTGATTTGGTGGGATCAACTCAATAAGGAGAGAAGGAGGGCTGGAGCCGAGGCTATTAACACTTGGGTGGAAATGAAAGTGTTAATGAGGAGGAGATTTGTCCCTAGTTCATACCAAAGGGATATCCACAACAAACTCCAAAGACTCACTCAAGGGTCTAAGAGTGTGGATGAATATTTCAAAGAGATGGAATTAGCTTTGCTAAGGTCCAACTTTGAGGAGGATAGGGAGGCTACAATGGCAAGGTTCTTGCATGGTCTAAACCAAGAAATTCAAGATGTTGTTGAGCTTCAACACTATGTTGAATTAGATGACTTGGTTCAACAAGCCATGAAAGTGGAGCAACAACTTAAGAGGAGAAAATCAAAATTTTCCTCAAGTTCTAGTTCAAAGTTTCAAAGTTCCAAATGGGTGGATAGAACCAAGAAGGAGGGAGTATCATTCAAAGGTAGTGCATCAACTACCAAAGAAGCCGTGGCCACAAGCCAAGGCAAACAACCAATGGGTTCTAATCAAAGGAGCCGAGATGTAAAATGCTTCAAGTGCTTAGGCCTTGGACATATTGCTTCTCAATGTCCTACAAGGAGAACTATGATCATAAGAAATGGGGAAGTGGAGTCTCAATCCGAGAACTCTAGTGATGAGGAGGAAGATGATCATGAGGAGGAAAGTGTTACCATTCCCGAAGGTGACTTGTTCATGGTGAGGAGGCTCTTAGGAAGCCAAATCAAGGAGGAGGATGCAAGTCAAAGAGAAAACATCTTTCACACAAGATGTATTGTGGATGGTAAGCTATGTTCACTAATTATTGATAGTGGAAGTTGTGCTAATGTGGTTAGTGCAAGATTGGTGTCAAAACTTAATCTTGTGACTAAGTCACATCCCACTCCTTACCGTTTGCAATGGTTAAGTGAAGTTGGGGAAATGATTGTTAATAAACAAGCTGAAATTTGCTTTTCAATTGGGAAGTACATGGATTCGGTTGTGTGTGATGTGGTGGACATGGATGCTAGCCATTTGCTCTTGGGCCGTCCATGGCAATATGACAAGAAAACCACACATGATGGCCGAACTAACAAGTTTTCTTTTGAGCACCAAAACCGCAAGGTTGTGCTATCACCTTTGTCTCCTAAGCAAGTGAGTGAGGATCAAAAAAAATTGAGAGAAAAGATTGAGTTGGAGAGAAAAGAAAGGGAGAGAGAAAATTTGAGTGAAAAGCCAAGTGAAAAGAAAATCAAAATGAGTGAAAAGAAAGAAACAAGCAAAAGCAAAAAGAGTGAGATGACAAAAAAAGAGAGTTATATGGCAACAAAAGGAGAGATAAAGCAAGCTTTGATTTCAAAGCAACCATTATACCTACTCTTTAGTAGGGAGTTTTGCCTAACTTCTAACCCTTCTAATGAAGGAAGTTTGCCTATGTTTGTTGAAAATCTTTTGCAGGAATTTGGTGATGTCTTTCCAAAGGAAGTACCTCACGGGTTGCCACCATTGAGGGGTATTGAGCATCAAATTGATCTCATACCGGGTGCATCTTTGCCTAATAGGCCAGCCTATAGGTGTAACCCAACCGAGACCAAAGAAATCCAACACCAAATTGAGGAATTGATGGAAAAGGGATGGGTTCAAGAGAGCCTAAGTCCTTGTGCGGTTCCAATCATATTGGTACCCAAAAAGGATGGTACTTGGAGGATGTGCACTGATTGTAGAGCCGTAAATAACATAACGGTAAAGTATAGACATCCTATCCCTAGACTAGATGATATGTTGGATGAATTGTATGGAGCCACAACTTTTTCAAAAATCGATTTAAAAAGTGGCTACCATCAAATTCGGATCCGAGAAGGTGATGAATGGAAAACAGCTTTTAAAACTACTTATGGTTTATATGAGTGGCTTGTTATGCCATTTGGGCTAACCAATGCCCCAAGCACTTTCATGCGTTTAATGAATCATGTTTTAAGAGAATTTTTGGGTAAATTTGTGGTGGTTTACTTTGATGATATCTTAATTTACTCCAAAACTTTAGATGAGCATCATGAACATCTAAAGGCTGTTTTGATTGTTTTGAGAAAAGAAAAGTTGTATGCCAATATGGAAAAATGTACTTTTTGTGTGGATCATGTGATTTTTCTTGGGTTTAAAATTAATGCTAATGGGGTCCATGTGGACCAAGAAAAGATTAAGGCCATTCAAGATTGGCCAACTCCCAAAACCGTGACTGAGGTTAGGAGTTTTCATGGATTAGCAAGCTTCTATAGGAGGTTTGTTAAAGATTTTAGCACCTTGGCTTCACCCCTAAATGAACTTGTTAAAAAGAATGTTGTTTTCCATTGGGGTGAAAGACAAGAAGAGGCCTTTAACCAACTTAAGGCCAAACTTACTAGTGCACCTGTTTTATTGCTTCCAAACTTTGCTAAATCTTTTGAGTTAGAATGTGATGCTTCTAACATTGGAATTGGAGCTGTGTTAATGCAGGAAGGTCATCCTATTTCTTATTTCAGTGAGAAGTTAAGTGGGGCAGCCCTTAATTACTCCACCTACGATAAGGAATTGTATGCCTTGGTAAGGGCACTACAAACTTGGCAGCATTACCTACTCTCTAAGGAGTTTGTGATTCATAGTGATCACGAATCCCTTAAGTATCTTAAGGGCCAAGGTAAGTTAAACAAGAGACATGCAAGATGGGTAGAGTTCTTGGAACAATTCCCATATGTGGTGAAACACAAGAAAGGCAAGGCCAATGTGGTGGCCGATGCCCTTTCTAGGAGGCATACTTTGCTTTCCACTTTGGAGACCAAACTATTCGGTCTAGAATGCATAAAGGAGCAATATGGGCATGATAAAGACTTTTCACAAATCTATGCTTCTTGTGTGCATTCGGCCCATAATGGATATTTTAGGAACAATGAATTTTTATTCAAAGAAACACAATTGTGTGTGCCTAAAAGCTCCATTAGGGATGTTTTGGTAAGGGAATTCCATGAGGGGGGTCTTATGGGGCACTTTGGTGTACAAAAGACTTTAGACATGTTGAAAGAACACTTTTATTGGCCACGTATGAAACAAGACGTGCAAAACTTTTGCGAAAAATGCATAACATGTAAAAAGTCTAAGTCAAGGATCATGCCACATGGCCTTTACACCCCATTAACCGTCCCAGATTCACCTTGGATGGATATATCCATGGACTTTGTTTTGGGGCTGCCCAAGACAAAGAAAGGCAATGATTCAGTCTTTGTGGTTGTTGATAGATTTTCAAAAATGGCACATTTTATTCCATGTAGAAAGATTGATGATGCTAATCATGTTGCTGACTTATTTTTCAGGGAAGTGGTAAGACTCCATGGAATACCACAAAGCATAGTAAGTGATAGGGACACCAAGTTCCTTAGTCACTTCTGGAGGACCCTATGGGGGAAGCTTGGCACTAAGCTCCTCTTTTCAACTACTTGCCATCCCCAAACGGATGGGCAAACTGAAGTAGTGAATAGGACTCTTTCCACCCTCTTAAGGACCATAATAAAAAAGAATTTAAGGTCATGGGAGGAGTGTTTACCTCATGTTGAGTTCGCATACAATAGAGCAACTCATAGCACTACTGAATTTTATCCTTTTGAAATTGTCTATGATTTTAAGCCACTAACACCTCTTGATTTGTTGCCTATTCCTAATGAATCTATTTTGAAGCACAAGGATGGATGGGCCAAAGCAGAATATGTTCAACAATTACATGAGCAAGTCAAGATTCAAATTGAGAAAAAG
Source organism: Lupinus angustifolius (assembly GCF_001865875.1). NCBI lineage: Eukaryota > Viridiplantae > Streptophyta > Magnoliopsida > Fabales > Fabaceae > Lupinus > Lupinus angustifolius. The sequence continues at coordinate 9,282 of NW_017728054.1, forward strand.
AACGCAAGCTATGCAAAACAAGCCAACAAGGGGCGTAAACAAGTGTTATTTGAACCCGGAGATTGGGTTTGGGTACATATGAGGAAGGAAAGGTTTCCTGAACAAAGGAAATCCAAACTTCTTCCAAGAGGAGATGGTCCATTTCGAGTGCTACAAAAAGTCAATGACAATGCCTACAAGCTTGAACTTCCAAGTGAGTATGGTAACATAAGTGCTACTTTTAATGTCTCTGACTTAACTTTTTTTGATGTAGGTGATGGAGACTTAATTTCGAGGTCGAAATCTCTTCAAGAAGGAGGGGATGATGTGAACCCGAATGAACCTAAGGATGAGTTGAGGAATATAGGTGGACCCATGACAAGGGCAAGGGCCAAACAAGTGAACAATGCACTTAGCCTACTCATTCAAGACATCAAAGGAACTTCCCTAAGCTCAAACCAAGGGAGTCATCTTTTTCATTACATCACTTTACATGTGGGCCAACATGGGGCAAATAACCCCCAACCCTTTTAATAGGGCACGGCCATGCACTCAAATGGCTAGGACACATTTATGTTGTCCTAAAACATTTTCCATTAGAATTTAATGTGTCTTGTTTGTCTTTAATTTCAGAATAAATGAACTCTATGTTATGGTCAAATAACTTGGACAATTTCGTGCAAGCATTCCTCAAGATTGTAAAGTGGCCGTCCACTTTATTTATGCCATCCAATT
>NW_017728055.1:0-574 GCF_001865875.1 Lupinus angustifolius
ATTAGAATTTAATGTGTCTTGTTTGACTTTAATTTCAGAATAAATCAACTCTATGATTTACAATCAATATGGTCTCCATTGCACCGTCCAAAATTAAAGCCTAGAGTGGACTCAAGGAGGGTGACCGAATTCAAAATCCAAGGGGGAAGTTGCCGTCCACATTGAAGCCTTTTGCCTTAATTGTGCCGTCCAACTTTAATTCCAACACAAAGAATTAAGTTGCCACCCACAATTAATCCTAGTTGATCCGTGCAATCAAGCATGGAATCATGTGGATTTAATCATGAAGACTTCAACTAAATAAATGGCCACCTTTTCATTCAAAGTGAACCGTGCCCTCTACATGGAATTAAGAGGCTTTAGTCATGAATGCTTCAAACTCATCAATGTGCCGTCCACATTCATTCAAGTGAGTCGTGCCATATACATGGAATCATGAAGACTTCAAGGGAGCCGAATTACCATGAAGACTACCATGAAACCAAGACTTAGCATTAAGGCTTTTCATAGAATTCAAAGGTTTTCATTTATTTGTATTTTGAATTTTTAGGAGTTCCCATAAGGAATTATACTT
>NW_017728055.1:674-9223 GCF_001865875.1 Lupinus angustifolius
TGAAACCAAGACTTAGAATTAAGGCTTTTTCATGGAAATTCAAAATGTCATTTATGTGTAATTTGAATTTGTTTAGGATTTCGGTTGGGCCTAATTTACTCACCATGAGTAGCCTATAATTGTAACATTTCGGTTTGAATGAAAGTTAAGTTTGATTTCGTGTGAAAATACAAGGTTATTCCTTTTTGTGTGAGAGTGTCTTCTCCTAACTTCTTGGCTGAACCAAGATTACAAATTCTTATCAAGAACCACGTTCTTGTGGCGAATAGCACCCGGCTTATCAACATCTTTGTTGTGGCGCCATCACCCTTCTACCTTAACCATCTTCTTTTATCCAACACATTTCCATTCGGCCTAAACATTCACCATCAAAAGAACCACTCAAACCGTGGGTTCAAGGACACCAAACAAGATAGATTGTTGAAGAAAAGGATCTCCTGAAGAGGTTCTCATCAAGTGGTATTCAGAGCTAAGGTTCTTGCTTGGTGTATCAAGTTTTCTTCTTGTAACCGTGTGTACTTTGTCTTTCATTCATTTCAAAAACAACAAAAACCAAATACAAAAGTGTCAAATTTTTCTTCTAGCCGTGAGTCATTTTATTACTTCCTTGCATTCCAAAACAAAAACCAAAAAAAAGTGTCAAAACAAGTCCAAAACCGAAACCAAAAGTTTCAAAAACAAAGAGTCAAGTGTCAAAACCGAAAACCAAACACAAAGTGTCAAAAACAAGGTTTCAAGTGTCCAAACCGAAACCAAAAAGTCCCAAAAACAAAGTGTCAAGTGTCAAAACCGAATACCAAACACAAAGTGTCAAAAACAAAGTTTCTAGTGTCCAAACCGAAACCAAAAAGTCCCAAAAACAAAGTGTCAAGTGTCAAAACCGAATACCAAACACAAAGTGTCAAAAACAAAGTTTCTAGTGTCCAAACCGAAACCAAAAAGTCCCAAAAACAAAGTGTTAAGTGTCAAAACCGAAAACCAAAAAGTGTCCAAAATTTCATACACAAAACCGTGTCACAATTCTTGTTAAGTTGGGTGTTTTTCTTTCACAATTAAGTGATTCTGCCTTGGTTCATTCAAGAAGCCGTGGAGGAGAAGTGAGTGTGAGTGAAACACAAGTGAGTTTGAGAGTTACATCTTCTACCAAATACTTGAGTGAAACACAAAGTAAGGTTGAGAGAAAATGTCTAGTGAAAGTGGGAGCCCAATCATGTCTCCTAGGTCAGCAACACTTTTTGCTAGGATGACAACACAATTTGAGACTCTAAGAAGAGAAATGGAACAAATGAGAATGGAAAATGATAGGAGGTTTGGATACCATGAAAATGGTTATTCAAGTGAGGAGGAAGGAGGAAGAAGGAGAGCAAGGAGAGGGGCACGAAGGGAGGAAAGACTTGAGGGAGTTAAAATAAAGGTTCCCACCTTTATTGGGAAGAATGACCCGGAGGCTTATTTAGAATGGGAACTTAAGATGGAGCAAGTGTTTGAATGTAGTTCTTACCAAGAGAGTAAGAAGGTAAAGGTGGCTGCTCTTGAGTTCAAGGAGTATGCCTTGATTTGGTGGGATCAACTCAATAAGGAGAGAAGGAGGGCTGGAGCCGAGGCTATTAACACTTGGGTGGAAATGAAAGTGTTAATGAGGAGGAGATTTGTCCCTAGTTCATACCAAAGGGATATCCACAACAAACTCCAAAGACTCACTCAAGGGTCTAAGAGTGTGGATGAATATTTCAAAGAGATGGAATTAGCTTTGCTAAGGTCCAACTTTGAGGAGGATAGGGAGGCTACAATGGCAAGGTTCTTGCATGGTCTAAACCAAGAAATTCAAGATGTTGTTGAGCTTCAACACTATGTTGAATTAGATGACTTGGTTCAACAAGCCATGAAAGTGGAGCAACAACTTAAGAGGAGAAAATCAAAATTTTCCTCAAGTTCTAGTTCAAAGTTTCAAAGTTCCAAATGGGTGGATAGAACCAAGAAGGAGGGAGTATCATTCAAAGGTAGTGCATCAACTACCAAAGAAGCCGTGGCCACAAGCCAAGGCAAACAACCAATGGGTTCTAATCAAAGGAGCCGAGATGTAAAATGCTTCAAGTGCTTAGGCCTTGGACATATTGCTTCTCAATGTCCTACAAGGAGAACTATGATCATAAGAAATGGGGAAGTGGAGTCTCAATCCGAGAACTCTAGTGATGAGGAGGAAGATGATCATGAGGAGGAAAGTGTTACCATTCCCGAAGGTGACTTGTTCATGGTGAGGAGGCTCTTAGGAAGCCAAATCAAGGAGGAGGATGCAAGTCAAAGAGAAAACATCTTTCACACAAGATGTATTGTGGATGGTAAGCTATGTTCACTAATTATTGATAGTGGAAGTTGTGCTAATGTGGTTAGTGCAAGATTGGTGTCAAAACTTAATCTTGTGACTAAGTCACATCCCACTCCTTACCGTTTGCAATGGTTAAGTGAAGTTGGGGAAATGATTGTTAATAAACAAGCTGAAATTTGCTTTTCAATTGGGAAGTACATGGATTCGGTTGTGTGTGATGTGGTGGACATGGATGCTAGCCATTTGCTCTTGGGCCGTCCATGGCAATATGACAAGAAAACCACACATGATGGCCGAACTAACAAGTTTTCTTTTGAGCACCAAAACCGCAAGGTTGTGCTATCACCTTTGTCTCCTAAGCAAGTGAGTGAGGATCAAAAAAAATTGAGAGAAAAGATTGAGTTGGAGAGAAAAGAAAGGGAGAGAGAAAATTTGAGTGAAAAGCCAAGTGAAAAGAAAATCAAAATGAGTGAAAAGAAAGAAACAAGCAAAAGCAAAAAGAGTGAGATGACAAAAAAAGAGAGTTATATGGCAACAAAAGGAGAGATAAAGCAAGCTTTGATTTCAAAGCAACCATTATACCTACTCTTTAGTAGGGAGTTTTGCCTAACTTCTAACCCTTCTAATGAAGGAAGTTTGCCTATGTTTGTTGAAAATCTTTTGCAGGAATTTGGTGATGTCTTTCCAAAGGAAGTACCTCACGGGTTGCCACCATTGAGGGGTATTGAGCATCAAATTGATCTCATACCGGGTGCATCTTTGCCTAATAGGCCAGCCTATAGGTGTAACCCAACCGAGACCAAAGAAATCCAACACCAAATTGAGGAATTGATGGAAAAGGGATGGGTTCAAGAGAGCCTAAGTCCTTGTGCGGTTCCAATCATATTGGTACCCAAAAAGGATGGTACTTGGAGGATGTGCACTGATTGTAGAGCCGTAAATAACATAACGGTAAAGTATAGACATCCTATCCCTAGACTAGATGATATGTTGGATGAATTGTATGGAGCCACAACTTTTTCAAAAATCGATTTAAAAAGTGGCTACCATCAAATTCGGATCCGAGAAGGTGATGAATGGAAAACAGCTTTTAAAACTACTTATGGTTTATATGAGTGGCTTGTTATGCCATTTGGGCTAACCAATGCCCCAAGCACTTTCATGCGTTTAATGAATCATGTTTTAAGAGAATTTTTGGGTAAATTTGTGGTGGTTTACTTTGATGATATCTTAATTTACTCCAAAACTTTAGATGAGCATCATGAACATCTAAAGGCTGTTTTGATTGTTTTGAGAAAAGAAAAGTTGTATGCCAATATGGAAAAATGTACTTTTTGTGTGGATCATGTGATTTTTCTTGGGTTTAAAATTAATGCTAATGGGGTCCATGTGGACCAAGAAAAGATTAAGGCCATTCAAGATTGGCCAACTCCCAAAACCGTGACTGAGGTTAGGAGTTTTCATGGATTAGCAAGCTTCTATAGGAGGTTTGTTAAAGATTTTAGCACCTTGGCTTCACCCCTAAATGAACTTGTTAAAAAGAATGTTGTTTTCCATTGGGGTGAAAGACAAGAAGAGGCCTTTAACCAACTTAAGGCCAAACTTACTAGTGCACCTGTTTTATTGCTTCCAAACTTTGCTAAATCTTTTGAGTTAGAATGTGATGCTTCTAACATTGGAATTGGAGCTGTGTTAATGCAGGAAGGTCATCCTATTTCTTATTTCAGTGAGAAGTTAAGTGGGGCAGCCCTTAATTACTCCACCTACGATAAGGAATTGTATGCCTTGGTAAGGGCACTACAAACTTGGCAGCATTACCTACTCTCTAAGGAGTTTGTGATTCATAGTGATCACGAATCCCTTAAGTATCTTAAGGGCCAAGGTAAGTTAAACAAGAGACATGCAAGATGGGTAGAGTTCTTGGAACAATTCCCATATGTGGTGAAACACAAGAAAGGCAAGGCCAATGTGGTGGCCGATGCCCTTTCTAGGAGGCATACTTTGCTTTCCACTTTGGAGACCAAACTATTCGGTCTAGAATGCATAAAGGAGCAATATGGGCATGATAAAGACTTTTCACAAATCTATGCTTCTTGTGTGCATTCGGCCCATAATGGATATTTTAGGCACAATGAATTTTTATTCAAAGAAAAACAATTGTGTGTGCCTAAAAGCTCCATTAGGGATGTTTTGGTAAGGGAATCCCATGAGGGGGGTCTTATGGGGCACTTTGGTGTACAAAAGACTTTAGACATGTTGAAAGAACACTTTTATTGGCCACGTATGAAACAAGACGTGCAAAACTTTTGCGAAAAATGCATAACATGTAAAAAGTCTAAGTCAAGGATCATGCCACATGGCCTTTACACCCCATTAACCGTCCCAGATTCACCTTGGATGGATATATCCATGGACTTTGTTTTGGGGCTGCCCAAGACAAAGAAAGGCAATGATTCAGTCTTTGTGGTTGTTGATAGATTTTCAAAAATGGCACATTTTATTCCATGTAGAAAGATTGATGATGCTAATCATGTTGCTGACTTATTTTTCAGGGAAGTGGTAAGACTCCATGGAATACCACAAAGCATAGTGAGTGATAGGGACGCCAAGTTCCTTAGTCACTTCTGGAGGACCCTGTGGGGGAAGCTTGGCACTAAGCTCCTCTTTTCAACTACTTGCCATCCCCAAACGGATGGGCAAACTGAAGTAGTGAATAGGACTCTTTCCACCCTCTTAAGGACCATAATAAAAAAGAATTTAAGGTCATGGGAGGAGTGTTTACCTCATGTTGAGTTCGCATACAATAGAGCAACTCATAGCACTACTGAATTTTCTCCTTTTGAAATTGTCTATGGTTTTAAGCCACTAACACCTCTTGATTTGTTGCCTATTCCTAATGAATCTATTTTGAAGCACAAGGATGGATGGGCCAAAGCAGAATATGTTCAACAATTACATGAGCAAGTCAAGATTCAAATTGAGAAAAAGAACGCAAGCTATGCAAAACAAGCCAACAAGGGGCGTAAACAAGTGTTATTTGAACCCGGAGATTGGGTTTGGGTACATATGAGGAAGGAAAGGTTTCCTGAACAAAGGAAATCCAAACTTCTTCCAAGAGGAGATGGTCCATTTCGAGTGCTACAAAAAGTCAATGACAATGCCTACAAGCTTGAACTTCCAAGTGAGTATGGTAACATAAGTGCTACTTTTAATGTGTCTGACTTAACTTTTTTTGATATAGGTGATGGATACTTAATTTCGAGGTCGAAATCTCTTCAAGAAGGAGGGGATGATGTGAACCCGAATGAACCTAAGGATGAGTTGAGGAATATAGGTGGGCCCATGACAAGGGCAAGAGCCAAACAAGTGAACAATGCACTTAGCCTACTCATTCAAGACATCAAAGGAACTTCCCTAAGCTCAAACCAAGGGAGTCATCTTTTTCATTACATCACTTTACATGTGGGCCAGCATGGGGCAAATAACCCCCAACCCTTTTAATAGGGCACAGCCATGCACTCAAATGGCTAGGACACATTTATGTTGCCCTAAAACATTTTCCATTACCTTTTAATGTGTCTTGTTTGTCTTTAATTTCATAATAAATGAACTCTATGATTTGCAATCAATATGGTCTCCATTGCACCGTCCAAAATTAAAGCCTAGAGTGGACTCAAGGAGGGTGACCGAATTCAAAATCCAAGGGGGAAGTTGCCGTCCACAATGAAGCCTTTTGCCTTAATTGTGCCGTCCAACTTTAATTCCAACACAAAGAATTAAGTTGCCACCCACAATTAATCCTAGTTGATCCGTGCAATCAAGCATGGAATCATGTGGATTTAATCATGAAGACTTCAACTAAATAAATGGCCACCTTTTCATTCAAAGTGAACCGTGCCCTCTACATGGAATTAAGAGGCTTTAGTCATGAATGCTTCAAACTCATCAATGTGCCGTCCACATTCATTCAAGTGAGTCGTGCCATATACATGGAATCATGAAGACTTCAAGGGAGCCGAATTACCATGAAGACTACCATGAAACCAAGACTTAGCATTAAGGCTTTTCATAGAATTCAAAGTTTTTCATTTATTTGTATTTTGAATTTTTAGGAGTTCCCATAAGGAATTATACTTGGATATTTCGGTTGGAACAATATCACCAACCTTGGATTATGTCCTATAAATGTAAATTCGGATGGGAGAATAAAACAAGTTTTATTTCGTGTGAAAATACAAGGTTTATACCTTTTGTGTGAGAGTGTCTTCTCCTAACTTCTTGGCTGAACCAAGATTACAAATTCTTATCAAGAACCACGTTCTTGTGGCGAATAGCACCCGGCTTATCAACATCTTTGTTGTGGCGCCATCACCCTTCTACCTTAACCATCTTCTTTTATCCTAAACAATTCAATTCGGCCTAAGTTCATCTTCAAAAATAACCCATCAAAACCGTGGGTTCCCTTGCACCAAACAAGATAGATTGTTGTAAAAAGGATCTCCTGAAGAGGTTCTCATCAAGTGGTATTCAGAGCTAAGGTTCTTGCTTGGTGTGTCAAACATTTTCTTCTTGATTGGCCGTGAGTCAATAGCCTATTTCCTACATCCCAAAAACAAAAACCAAAAACAAAAGTGTCAAAAATTTTCTTTCTAGCCGTGAGTCTTCTTATTTCCATTCCAAAAAAACAACAAAAACCAAACACAAAAGTGTCAAAATTATCTCCCAAACCGTGAGTCATTTTATTATTTCCTTACATTCCAAAACAAAAACCCAAAAAGTGTCAAAACAAGTCCAAACCGAAACCAAAAAGTCCCAAAAACAAAGTGTCAAGTGTCAAAACCGAATACCAAACACAAAGTGTCAAAAACAAAGTTTCTAGTGTCCAAACCGAAACCAAAAAGTCCCAAAAACAAAGTGTTAAGTGTCAAAACCGAAAACCAAAAAGTGTCCAAAATTTCATACACAAAACCGTGTCACAATTCTTGTTAAGTTGGGTGTTTTTCTTTCACAATTAAGTGATTCTGCCTTGGTTCATTCAAGAAGCCGTGGAGGAGAAGTGAGTGTGAGTGAAACACAAGTGAGTTTGAGAGTTACATCTTCTACCAAATACTTGAGTGAAACACAAAGTGAGGTTGAGAGAAAATGTCTAGTGAAAGTGGGAGCCCAATCATGTCTCCTAGGTCAGCAACACTTTTTGCTAGGATGACAACACAATTTGAGACTCTAAGAAGAGAAATGGAACAAATGAGAATAGAAAATGATAGGAGGTTTGGATACCATGAAAATGGTTATTCAAGTGAGGAGGAAGGAGGAAGAAGGAGAGCAAGGAGAGGGGCACGAAGGGAGGAAAGACTTGAGGGAGTTAAAATAAAGGTTCCCACTTTTATTGGGAAGAATGACCCGGAGGCTTATTTAGAATGGGAACTTAAGATGGAGCAAGTGTTTGAATGTAGTTCTTACCAAGAGAGTAAGAAGGTAAAGGTGGCTGCTCTTGAGTTCAAGGAGTATGCCTTGATTTGGTGGGATCAACTCAATAAGGAGAGAAGGAGGGCTGGAGCCGAGGCTATTAACACTTGGGTGGAAATGAAAGTGTTAATGAGGAGGAGATTTGTCCCTAGTTCATACCAAAGGGATATCCACAACAAAAGGACGAGGATGACGATAGTATAAGGATGAGAATAGGACGAGGAAGTGGATTAGGATGAGGATGAGGAAGAGGAGGAGGATGAGGATAGGGAAGGATAGGATGTGGATGAGGATGAGGATGCGGATAGGGATAGGATGAGCATAGGATGAGTTTGAAGATGAGGAAGTGATGGGGATTAGGATGAGGATGAGGATAAGGATGAGGATGAGGATGAGGATGAGGATGAGGATAGGGAGAGGATGAAGATAGGATCAGGATAAGAACAAGGATGAGGATGAGGATTAGGATAGTGTTGGATGAGGATAAGATAAGGATAGGATGAGGACGAGGATGAGGATGAGGATGAGGATAGGATGAGGATGAGAATGTGGAAGAGGATGAGGATGAGGATGAGGATAGGAGGATGACGAGTATGAGGATGAGGATGAGGATGAGGATGAGATTAGGATAAGGATAAGGATGAGGATGAGGATAGGAGGAGGAGGAGGATAGGATGAGGAGGACGATGAGGAGGAAGAAGAAGATAAGGATGAGGACAAGGATAGGATGAGGATGAAGATAGGATGAGGATGAGGA
>NW_017728055.1:9323-9963 GCF_001865875.1 Lupinus angustifolius
ATAGGATGAGGACGAGAATGAGGATGAGGTTAGGATGAGGAGGAGGATGAGGTTAGGATGAGGACGAGAATGAGGATGTGGACGAGGATGAGGATAGGTTGAGTATGAGAATAGGATGAGGATAGGATGAGAATGATTAAGTGTAAGATGATGAGGATGAGGACGAGGATGACCAAGAGGATGAGGACGAGGATGAGGATAGGAGGAGGACGAGAATGAGGATGAGGATTTGGTTAGGATGAGGATGAGGAGAATGAGGAGGAGGTTGAGAAGGAGTAAGAGGATGAGGATGAGGACGAGGATAGGATGAGGACGAGGATGAAGATAGGTTGAGGACGAGAATGAGGATGAGGATAGGATGAGGATGAGGTAGGATGAGGATTAGGATGAGGATGAGGATAGGAAGAGGATGAGCATGAGGATAAGATGAAAAGGAGGAGGAGGAGGAGGATGAGGATGAGGATGAGGATGAGGATGAGTATTAGGAAGAGGTAAGGATGAGGTCGAGAATGAGAATGAGGATAGGATGAGGATGAGGATAGGATGAGGACGAGCATGAGGATGAGGATGAGGATGAGGAAGAGGATGGGGAAGAGGATGAGGATGAGGATGAGGAAGTGGATAGGATGAGGACGAGAAT
>NW_017728056.1:0-8311 GCF_001865875.1 Lupinus angustifolius
TTAAAAGATATGCTAAAAAATCCTTATGACTTTATATGATACTTATAAACGTAATCACAAAAAGTATGATGCAAAAATAACTCCTTATATTTATAATTTTATATAGAGAATATAGAGGTGAGATATTATCCAATACAATTTGAATTTTATTTATTGAGTTATTTAAGAATCAAATATTTTCTATAATCACACTTTCAACAAATAAATGCTTATACAAACGCATTTATAATTGTTAATATTCTACATATACACTCAAAAATCAATGTTAATATTGCACCTATATGAATGAAAAATATAATGTTTTAATATATGATTTATTGATATTATAAAATATATGTATATTATATTTGCATTATGCATAAATAAAGAAGCGACCCGTATAAGTGCACGGGTACAGTGCTAGTTACACAGAATGAAAAGGCTAGAGGCAAGTGTGTCCATCTAAATCTCTATCTCAAATAAAATTATATAAACACAACATCAATTCATTGAGATTAAATTTGTTTCTGTACCGATCGGGAAATGAAATAGGCTGACAAGCTTGTTTAAAACTAAAATATGATATAACATCTAACACAGATTAATTTTTAATTTTCTGTTTTATTCTTCATATTTTTTATTTTTTACAAAAAAAAAAAAAAACATATAATTGTGAGTAAGTATCCTTAACATAAATAGGCATATATCTCACTTTAAATTTGATATTATAATAATTAATTTTTTTTAACATATAGTACACTAATATATAAAACATAAGTAAAATATATAAAAATGAATATTTAATACAATAAAATAAGAATATGAGTGAGGAAACATCTTAAAATAAGAATATGAGTCAGCAAACATCTAAACCACTAACATGAATAAATAGTAATTAGTACTCTGCGGTGAGGAGGATGGAAAAATATTAAAATGCCATTCAATTGTCAAATATCCCTTCACTATAAGTTTCAACTTTCAAAGAAAAATATATATATTCGTCCCTACGAACATCAACAAGAAGTAACCTTATGATGTTAACTCCTAATTGAGAATATGGCAACACTAACGGGATTTGTAACCTTTTCTTGTTATTTATTAATTGCTCTTTATTATTATTCATACCAGTTTTGGCAGTTACAAACCAATGCAACATATTTTATTCTTCCACATGAATATATTCTCTTAAACTCATTTTCCATCACTACAACCTCATTCTATCAATTATTTTCCAATAGTTTCGGCACTTGCAAGTTCTTTCTTCCTGTTGGTTCATGTCACCCCTTCATTTGAGTGGTTCTTCTGAGATTTAAACCGGCCTACACCTGGAAATTCTTCATCTTCATTATTTCACGTACTACACTACACACTTCAAACAACAACATGCCCATGAAATATGTTAAATTTAATTGAAAATATTGACCTATAACTATTTATGTATATATTTTTTCTTATTTTTCAGGTCGAAAACATCCATCAATGATAGCACAAGGAGAGATACAGGTTAGTTTAATTATACTGAAAGTTGATTATGCTTTGTTTTTCATTATACTTTGCATGTTCAATTTTCATTATCATTTTTCTTTATCTTAGCATAAGATCCATATATACCTCACTACCATTCTAATTAAACATTTATTATTATTATTTATTATTATTATGTTATGTTTTGAAATCATAATATAGCTCTCAGATATAAACATTGAAATATGTTGTTGATAATAATATCAGAATGATGTTTGCTCTGATTTCCTGTCAAATGTGCTGCTTTAGAGTTTTCTAATTCAACTGCTTTGATATGGCTAAATTTGGTGGGGATGTAGTTTTAATTTTATTGCTTGAATTGTTTCAAAATGAGGATAAGGTTGATGTGCACCTCATGGGGAAAAATAAATAAAGTAGGTCCACCTCTTCATATGACTTTTTCCCGTTTTTTATATTAGTTTTGTCCCTAAATTAAGTTCTTAGGTTAGAAATTCCCCTTAAATATTATAAATTTATTTGATAAAAAAATAAAAATAACATGTGAGAGATAATAATATTGTCCATTTAGTAATAATAAATTTCAAACAAGGAGATATTTCGAGTTGACTCTATAACCTTTTCAATATGTTGGGTCCACAAATCTCTTTCAGACTTAAGATAGTTCTTAGATTTCAAGTAGTGAAAGACAAAATCTTCTAGCACACAAACATTTGAAGCCAAAGTTGATAATTAATAAAATATTAAATATCTATTTTGTTTCCCAAAAATAAAAAATGTCATTTAATTTATAAAAATATTAAATATATTAGTTTTTTTAAGATTAAACTAGTCCGAGTTACAAAATATGTTAAAGAGACTAATTAAACTTATATTTAATATTTTTAACACCATTTTATATTTTTTTAATTTTATGAGACCAAATTAATATATCTGAAAATTTTGAATAACCAAAATAAGTATTTATTTTTAAGAAAATGCTTAATTTTATTTGAAACCAAACATAGATGTATTACTATACTTTGAAGAGGTTATAAGGTAACTCTTATTTTATTTTTCCTATCATGTGTTGAGATAGTGTATTGTATGCTCTATTTCCCGAGTTTAGGTTAAAGAAAAATGATATTAAGTATATTTTATGGTTGTTAAATATTTTTTTCCTCTTCATTATTATCCTCTCAAAACCTAACCAAATTCATAATCACACACTTATTGGATTTAATGGGAATTATTTTTCTATGCGTTTAGCCTTTTGTTTTTTTCTCTCGTATATAAAAAACCTTAATTACATTAAAGGATTTCAAAGATAATAACGATAATAGTGATTTGAAATTGAAAATTATGGAGGGCAATTTTGAAAACTTCGGAAAGAAGAAATTGAATCTAATAGTTTAATCTATTTATTCCATTTCAATGAATAAAAAACACATTCAGATAAGCTAGCAAATTAATTTATCCCTTGTAATTAATATAAATATGCATTCAACTAATAAGAAATTATGTCTACATTTAAATTAATGCATGTTAGGAGAATATAAATATTTGATATATAGCACAATAAGTTTTTTTACAAGCAAAAGTTGTATTAAAGGAGCACAAGAGATGTCCACACAATATAAAAGAGTCAAAGATGAATATATATATTAATATAATACCAAAGATCAACATACCAATTTTCAAAAACTAAGGAAGTTGGTGCCACATAAGAGATGAATTAAGACTAAGTCCTAATTTGGATCATACCAATAACTTAGATGTAACTCACCTCCTTATTCCCAATGATTATATCATTCCTCATATTCCAAATTGAACGCATAACTCCAAACTACAACATCCTCCATAGAGACTTCCCTTTTGGATTCTTGCAAGAAGACTCATGTATCTTCAATAAGTCAAGAGTCGAAGAGAGAATAATGATCAGAGTTCTTAACCAAGAGTAAAAACCTTTTCAAATATAGAAAACAAATGTACAAGATAAGAAAAGATGATCTATCAACTTCGGATAAGTCAATAATAATTGAAAATGATTGATTGATGATGCAATGACAATGTAAAAACTATTACACATCTTTTTCTCTAGTTTTATATTGTTAAAAGGTTGTTCTTAGCTAAATTTTTACCACTTCAAACTTAATTAGTCACCTACATTAACTCATATATATAAAAATAAATCATATTTATAATAATAATATTAAGAGTGGTGTACTCTCTTTTTGTACTACTAATAATATTTCCTCACTTTTTTAGTAAAGAATTAATCTCTTTTGGAGTTTGTGGTTGCATCTCCCAACAAGTATCACTCTTAGGAATTAAACATTCAATCTTAAGAATAATAATATAGTCTTACACTATTACATCAACTAATTTACTCTAGTATTGTATTGCTTAAGATGCTTGTCCACTAAAAAAATTAGAATAATGAATAATCAATAAACAGCAATACAGTTAGGAGTTAGGAGTTATGACAAATGAAAAATATTCTCTCTCTTTTTCTTTATTATGTTTTAAGCACACATTATTTTGGTAAACATATAACCAAATTTATATTAATTTAATCGGTACGTTTTAATAATTAATTCCTAACATTAAGTCTATCTATAAAAAAGTGTCTAAAAACTCAACGAATATTTAATTTTAATTGTTAAAAACCTATAAATTTTTATTGATGTAAATATAGCTATAGTTTGCTATAATAGTGTGTGCAAATTATAACAAACAAAAAAATGATAAAGAACAAAATTATCTATCTTGTTTGTATTGTTGTTTATTTATATTCATCATAACTCTAAATTTCTATTGGACAAATTTTATACTATACTATAATTATATTCTAATTAGTTTTAAACTAGTCTTAAATCAAAGTCTCATTATGTGAGTTTATTTGTGTAATGACATCAAAGTTTTTACAATGTCCATACATCATGTATAAGTTTTATGAATTATATTATTTTTAGTTAACTCATAAATTATAGATTATGTATTAACAATATACAAACTATTGTATCTCATTATATTTAATTTTATATGAGTTAATGTTATTATATCGGGCTTGGTATTATTTATATGGTTTAAGAAAGGTGTGATGGAGTTATTAAAAGCATATGATCATAAAGGATAAAAGACCAAAGTGCAATCGACTCTTTATTTTATACACCCGACCAAGTTTAACTTTAAGGATTGTTCCATCTGATTTGTATAAAGTCATTATATCAACCATCTATTTTTTTATAGAGTCAATAATTATTAAATATAGATCATGGATAATACAATAACAACATATAAAATTTATAATTGTTACTGTATACATGTTTTCTCCGGGTAAAATGATGAGTAACATTTTCATGTTTCATTTTAGTTTTACTTGTTGGTTTTTCCTAGTAGCTCGGTTTTTTTTAAAATCAAAATCACAAGTCTGGGATGAGATACATGATGATGAGTACCTTAAGAAATTCACAACTTTGCTTTTAATCCTTTTATTGACTTAGGAATAAGAAAAGGGGAGAAAATCATTGAGTAAGTTTTTTAAATTTAATTCTCATTGTAGTCATCAATTCTAGAAAAATTCAATAGTCTGAATTAGTGATTAGATATAAACTATCAGATATTCATAGAATTGATGGCTAAGATGAGAAGTAAAACTTACTCTTAGAGTAAGTGAATCCTCACTCCTAAAAAAATGTATACATAATTCATCCTTTTAAAAAAAATATATATTATAAAATAGGTTTGAAGCTACCAAATAAATATATCAGTTTTGTCTTTTTATATACTTAAATTGTACAAGGCTCTTGTTTAATTGTGATATATAAGACCTATTGGATGCTGATAAAAAAATAAGTTATGATGAGAGAAAGAGAAAATGAGTTTTTGGGTGGTGATAAAAAAATAATCTACCAAGTCAAGAGGGTACTTTTCCATATTAGTTTTCTTGGTATAACCAATTATACTCTTACCATATAGATAATGAACTAATTTTTTGGGTGTTGATTACTCCTCTTGTTAAGTATCATTCTCACAAATCAAACCTTAACCTTTAGTGTAGTATGATATAATAAAATCTAGTGAGGGTTTACAGTAACGCTTTCTTGGTTATGAAGTTTAGCTAAAAACAATTATGATCTCACGTAGTTTTTCTTCTTCTACTAATGCCACTCTAGAACATCACCATTGTGATAGTATATTATTTATCTATAAAATAAATTGGTTAATTTCTTTGTAGTCAACCTATTCAATTCTATTCATTCAATCAATCATGTACACCATCATTTTCTTATTCATTAATTTCTAATATAATATCATAACAATATAAGTATGTCTTCCATCTTCTTCTATCTCCATCAACCTTTTTTCTTCTGCTTATTTCAAGGCCACCAAAAAAGGATGGCAATACACTAGGCAAGAATTCATCCATCAACATTGTGCCTGAGGTTTTGCCTCAAGGGACTCCTTTAGTTTCTAGTGTACATCATGTATATTATCCTTAAATTCCACTATCATCAACTTCTTCCCTTCAATTTCAAGTGCAACAAGAATCTCTTATATTATCACAAATTACATATTTTTTCTTTCTCTAACTATTCTTCTTGTTATTATTGAATAAATATTATTCATATTTCATTATATTCTTATCTTTTTATTCTTGAGCAAAAATTACTTATATTTCATCATATTTTTTTGCCAAGAAACCAATATAGTATTCTTGAACATTGTTATTCTTGAATAAATATCGTTCATATTTTACCGTATTCTAGATTCTTCTCATTCTTTGGCCAAGTAAGATATATTTTTGAACAAATATTGTTCATATTATAGATTTATCTCATTATTTGGTCAAAAAACCAAGATGATATTATTGAGCAATAATATCATTTGATCTTCTTCCTATTGTGTTGGTTCTTGATGAACAACATCATTAATTTCAACTTCAATTCATTTCCTTATAAGAATACTTCTATTTCGTCTAGTAACTCTCTTAGCACAACCTTGCTAGTTTCATGTGCTATATTTTGAAGAATTCTACTGTATCTTTATTTCTTTTTTATTCAATAGTCTTCTTTGACTATCATTCTATGCAATCCTTAAGTTGCATGAGCATTAGTTGCAATTGGTGAATAAAAACCTTAGTGAAACATATGCAAATTTCACAGTGAGACAAATACAAAGACATACAAATCTTCATTCAAAGGCTTTAGAGCCTTCTTCGTTCAATCATCTTTTGTTCAAGCTGAGAGTTGTATACAACTACTCTTCAGTTTGAGGGGGTGTTGAAATATATTTTGGTATCTTGTGTTAATTTTGTATTGAGTTAATATTTAGATTAAAACCACTTAATTCTTGTATTGCCATTTTGTATTTCCATTATTAAAACATGTGTAAAACATATTAATTAGTTAAGAGTTAGATAGAGTTAAGTCCATTGTATTTTCTATATAATAGGTTTTTTGTTTTGTTACAACTAGCTTGTCGACCAGCACTCTGCGCCGGTCGACCCACATTCTGCGCCGGTCGACCCACATTCTTATTTTTTTTATACAAGTGCATAAGTATAAAAAATGAAACATATAAATTCAATAGAAAATGTAAAGTTAAGAATATAAGATGTAATAGTTGATATGATATACACAAAACTTTTATAAATTTCTGAGGCATCGAATAATCATTATTGAGTTGTTGGATATATTTTTTTCATGTGCTATTGTTTTAGTTTTGAGTTGAGAAAGAGAGAAGATAAAAAAGAATGTGTGGATGAGTAATAATGTATTAATGAAAAAAATGAAAGCAAAATGTGGAAGTTTCCATTTATTAAGGAGAAATGTTAAAAAGGATAAAAATGGAATTTAAAAATTATACAATGCATGATGATTATTACTTATTTTGATTTTATTAATAGTATAGATATAATAGGTTTGTTAATTTCTTTGTAATTAATCCATTCAATTCTATTAAATTTCTTCTTACTCATAATAACCATTATCCTTACAATGTTTGGTTGATATCAATATCATCACCATAGTCATTATCATTGTAGCTAAACTATCATTATATCATCATCCTATACAATTGTTGCTAGCACCACTAGGCAAAATTTATATTAACTCTCACAAAGTAATTTTCTCATTGTATCATCTCCTATACCGGACATTTGACCCACATCAAATATTTAAAAGGATAAGAAGATGTCAACTTGTTGCCTATTCTTGTACATATTTATTTCTTATTATATATATTTATAGTGTAAAGATTTATATAAAAGTGATATATTATTCGCTATTCATTTGTTTAAAAAATTAATAATAATTAAAAATAAATAATGGATAATGAATTGACGGTGTATAAAACTTTTAGATTGATATTCTTTTTATTATATCTTGATCATGTGGCCATAATCAATGGCAACTTGGAAAATCTTAAAAATTTCAGCTTTTATCTTATCCTAAATATAGGCAAATTACATCTCCATGGAGATTTCTTATCAAATAAGGGATTTGTCTCTATATAAAACAAAACTTCGATATTTGAGTGTCCTATCCTATTGGAATTTTCACAATGTGATTTAGACCTTTATTCTAGACCTCTGTTCCTATTGTGATAGAAATTAATTTCTTATACATTACATTACATCTTCACCTCTGTTCATCTTCCAATATAAGATTTTAGACCTCTTTTGAGTGATAAACCCACCCAAAACAAAAATAAAAAACAAATGATAATCTTAAGTATAAAAAAATTATATTAGAACATAATTCTGATTGGTTAAAGATATTACACATATAATTAGTATGATACATATTACATCTTTTACTTAAATAAAATTTTAAATATAAATATAAACTAGTGAATAATTCTCAAA
>NW_017728056.1:8411-9935 GCF_001865875.1 Lupinus angustifolius
CCAAAACCCTATTTCATATTTCACACACTTTCTCTCTGTTTTCTCTTTATTCCATTCCTAACCCTATTTTTCTCTTTGCTTCATTTCTCATACTTCACAAAACTATCTCTTTTCGTTTTCTTCTTCTTATAACGCATTCTCTTATTTGCGGTTATTCTTTAAACGCCATCGTTTCACTCTCATCATCATCAATCACTGTTTCGCCTCTAGGGTTAGTTCGTTCACAATCTAATTTCCCGAAATTCTGCCTCCGAAACCCTAAGTTCTTGGATAGATTTTCCCTATTAATCAATCATGTGCGTGGTGTAGAGGAAGCTCCTTCACAATATTATCTTGTGTTTCAAGTTAAGGGATAAGATTAGAGGAAACAGTGTCTGTTTTTGTGTGATTTTGAATGATCCAATTAGTTAAACATTGTTTTTAAGCAATTAAAAGTTAGGCAATTTGCTATAATTTGCAGAGGAACAAATTGTTTAATCAACCGCTGCAAGATACAGATTGGTGATTAATCGAATACTCGAATTTCACAGTGGAAGTGATGATTCATGATTAGTTTCAGCATCTAGAATAGAAGAAAGATGTGTTGTCCTAGTTAAGATTGAATAGTTTTGAATACAAGTACAAAATACTGTGCTTCTCAAGAGTAGAAGTTTGTTGAAGAGGTGTGTGTTTTTTTATGTTAATTTTGGTCATGTTCAGTGTTAGTTATGGAAAGAAGTGAACCTGCATTAGTTCCAGAATGGTTGAGAAGTGCTGGAAGTGTTGCCGGGGCTGGCAATACAGCCCAACATTTTGCATCTCCATCTACTAACTCAGGTGCTTTGAATATACTTTTGGATTAGTTACATATTTCAATGCAGCTTTATTTTAATTCGTAATATCTGTATTAATTCTTGTTACACAATAATATTTGTATATGTGAGAAAAGTGGGCATGTCAATTTCTTGTAAGTTTATAATTGTGTTATACCCTTGAAAAATAAGGGAAATAATATCTGCCTTGTTATTTTTGTGCAGATACTTCTTCTGTAGCCTATCACACTAGGAATAAATATTCTAAGACTGATAGTGATTTTGATAGTTCTCATTCTTTATTTTTTGAACGTGCATCCTCATTAAATTCTCGGAGGAGTACTATCAATGGTTCTGCTAAGCATCCCTACAGTAGTTTCAACAGAAGTCACCGTGACAAAGAACGTGACAGAGAGAAAGATAGGTCCAGTTTTGGAAACCGCTTGGGTCATGACAGTTCTGACCCGTTGGCCACCATCTTTTCTGTAGGGAAAGAGAGGGATACATTACCACGTTCTCGTTCAATGGTTTCCAGGAAGCATAATGACATTTTAACCCGTAGAGTTGCAGCAGATACAAAGTCTGGTGGCAGTGGCAATCAGAATAACGCAAATGGCATAATTTCTGGTAATATAGGTAGCAGCATTGCGAAAGCTGTCTTTGACAAGGATTTTCCGTCACTTGGGGTTGAAGAGAAACCTGAAATTGTGAGAGTTTCATCTCCTGGTTTCGG
>NW_017728057.1:0-247 GCF_001865875.1 Lupinus angustifolius
GGAGGAGGATGAGAATGAGGATACAATTAAGAGGAGGAAGAGGAGCAGGATGAGGATGAGGAAGAGGATAGGATGAGGACGTAAATGAGGGTAGGATGAGGATGAGAATATGGAAGAGGATGAGGATGAGGATAAGGATAAGATGAGGACGAGAATGAGGATGAGGATGACGATAGGATGAGGATGAGGAAGAGGATGAGGATGAGGACGAGAATGAGGATGAGGATGAGGATGATGATAGGATGTG
>NW_017728057.1:347-627 GCF_001865875.1 Lupinus angustifolius
ATAGGATGTGGATGAGGACGAGGATGAGGATAGGATAAGGACGAGGATGAAGAAGAGGATAGGATAAGGATGAGGATGAGGATGAGGATAGGCTAAGGATGAGGATGAGGAAGAGTAAGAGGATAGAATGAGGATGAGAAAGAGGATGAGGATAGGATGAGGAGGAGGAGGAAGAGGATTGGATGAGGATGAGGAGCAGGAAGTGGATTAGGATGATTATGAGGATGAGGATGAGGATATGACGAGGACGAGCATGAGGATGAGGATAGGATGAGGACCT
>NW_017728057.1:727-1152 GCF_001865875.1 Lupinus angustifolius
GAGGATGAGAAAGAGGATGAGGGTAGGATGAGGAGGAGGAGGAAGAGGATTGGATGAGGATGAGGAGGAGGAAGTGGATTAGGATGATGATGAGGACGAGGATGAGGATAAGAATATGAATGAGGATAGGATGAGGATGAGGATGAGGATGAGGAAGAGGATAAGATGATGATTAGAATGTGGATGAGGATAAGGATAGGCTGAGGAGGAGGATAAGGATAAGGAAGAGGAACAGGATGAGGATGAGGATAGGATGAGGACGATATTGAGGATGAGGAGGAGGATGAGGATGAGAATGAGGACGAGGATAGGATGAAGACGAGGATGAGGATAGGATGAGGATGTGAATAGGATAAG
Source organism: Lupinus angustifolius (assembly GCF_001865875.1). Taxonomy (NCBI): domain Eukaryota; kingdom Viridiplantae; phylum Streptophyta; class Magnoliopsida; order Fabales; family Fabaceae; genus Lupinus; species Lupinus angustifolius. The sequence goes on from NW_017728057.1 coordinate 1,085, forward strand.
GATGAGGACGAGGATAGGATATGGATGACGATGAGGAAGAGGATAAGGATGAGGAAGAGGATAAGGAT
>NW_017728057.1:1252-1665 GCF_001865875.1 Lupinus angustifolius
GATCCTCATGAAAGTTAGATCTTAACAGAGCCAACTCCATCTCTTTAAAGTACTCGTCTACAGACTTGGTACCTTGGGTCAGCCGATGAAGACGAGGATAGGATGAGGATAAGGATAGGATGACGATAAGGATGAGGATGAAGATGAGGATGAGGACGAGGATAGGTTGAGGACGAGAATGACGATGAGGATAGGATGAGGAAGAGGATGAGCGAAGGATGAGGATGAGAATGAGGATGAGGATAGGAAGAGGACGAGGATGAGAAAGGGATGAGGATGAAATACGATGAGGATGAGGAAGTGGATAAGGATGAGGATGAGGATTATGATGCAGATAGGATGAGGATGAGGATGAGGATTGGACGAGGACGAGAATGAGAATTAGGATAGGATGAGGATGAGGATGAGGATAG
>NW_017728057.1:1765-9869 GCF_001865875.1 Lupinus angustifolius
ATGCGGAGGAGGATGATGACGAGGATGACGATAGGATGAGGATGAGAATAGGATGAGGATGAGGAAGAGGAGGAGGATAAGGATAAGGATGAGGAAGAGGATGAGGATGGGGCTGGGGATAGGATAAGCATAGGATGAGGATTAAGATGAGCAAGAGGATGAGTATTAAGATGAGGATGAGGATAAGGATGAGGGTGAGGAAGAGGATGAGGATGAGGGTGAGGATGAGGATAGGAGGAGGATGAGGATGCGGATGCGGACGAGGATGAGGATAGGAAGAGGATGAAGATAGGATGAGGTTAAGAATGAGGATGAGGATGAGGATGAGGATAAGGATTAGGATAGGATAGGATGAGGATAAGATGAGGAAACCTCGCTTAGCCATTGTAGTCGGTAAGGAGTTGGGTGGGTCCTCGTCACAAGGTTAAGTTTAGAAACCAACCTTGTGCTTACCACATTAGCACAACTGCCACCATCAATGATTAGGGAACAAACATTCCCTTGTACCAAACATCTAGTGTGGAAGATGTTCTCCCTTTGACTCTCCTCATCTTCTCTTACTTGACTCCCTAAGAGCCTCCGCACCATGAGTAAGTCTCCATCTGGAACATGGGCATCTTCTTCACTCTCCTCAGAACTTGAAGTCTCGGATTGAGATTCCACCACTCCATTTTTCATCACCATGGTCCTTCTGGTTGGGCATTGAGAAGCTATGTGACCATGCCCAAGACATTTGAAGCATTTGACCTCCCGACTCCGAGTAGTATTTTCCATGGGCTTCTTCCCTTGGGAAGAGCTCACGGCCTCCTTAGGATTAGGGCCCTCCTTCTTGTTTCTATCCTTCCACCCCGAAGACTGGAATTTTGAGTTGGAGGAGTATTTTGATTTCCTCCTCTTCAGTTGTTGTTCCACCTTAATGGCTTGTTGGACCAGATCCTCCAGCTCCACATAAGGTTGTAACTCTACCACATCCTGGATGTCTTGATTTAACCCATGAAGGAAACGTGCCATTGTAGCTTCACGATCCTCATGAAAGTTAGATCTTAACAGAGCCAACTCCATCTCTTTAAAGTACTCGTCTACAGACTTGGTACCTTGGGTCAGCCGCTGAAGTTTGTTATGGATATCCCGTTGAAAGGATGCCGGAACAAACCTCTTTCGCATTATTACCTTCATCTCATCCCAATTGTCTACTGGTTCAGCACCGCATCGCCTCCTCTCTTTTTGGAGTTGATCCCACCAGACCATAGCATATTCCTTGAACTCGAGTGCTGCCACCTTGACTTTCTTTTCTTCGGTATAGTTGTGACATTCGAACACTTGTTCGATTTTGAGTTCCCACTCCAAGTAAGCCTCAGGGTTATTCATCCCCATGAATGTAGGGATTTTAACCTTGATGCCTTCCAACCGATCATCTCTCCTATGACCTCCATCATGCCTCCTTTCTCTCCGTCTCCTTCTCCTCTCGGTTTCAGAATCACTAGAGTCGATGTTTCGGCGTCTTTGGTTCTGAACCCGCATTTCCTCCATTTGTTGTTGGAGGGTTCTAAATTGTTCATGAATTTCATGAAGGGACTGTAGGTAGGCTGCCGTCCTAGGGGACTCTCCTCCATTACCTGCAAAATTAGACATACTTTTTCTTTGGTTAGTAATAAAACTCTCTTGCTCACTTTTTCCTCTCTTTTTTTTTTTGTATTTCTTTTTTGTATTTGTGAATGTCTCTCCCTCACGTACTCTCTATTCCTTCTTTGTGTTCTTGATTAAATCAAGGTCAAGAGTACTCAATTGTGACAAACAGCGAAACAGCAACAACAATATCAAGCAATTTATATGATGAGGCACCTTTTTGGTTTAATAATTGAGATAGCACGAGGCTGTGATTAGGAGTATTACGTTTTCAGATTTATGATAGCCAATGGCTGTGGATACAATAATATAACGTTTTCGAATAATAGCACGAGGCTGTGATTAGGAGTATTACGTTTTCAGATTTATGATAGCCAATGGCTGTGGATACAGTAATATAACGTTTTCGAATAATAATATCAACTGAAACAGCAAAACTTTTGAAAATAAATTACTAAGACAATTTTACCAACAAGAACTAGCTCTGAATACCACTTGATGTAATCCTATAGGGGGATTACGTTTTTGTTTTGGATCATTCTTGATGGTAATTACTTTTTGGGACTTTCGGAGTTGTATTTGTTTTGGATGTTTTGAATGTTGTTTGGTTGTGTTTTGGGCCGTGGGGTTTTGATTGTGTTTGATGGATTTGGTGGTTGTTTGGTTGATGATTGGTGTACTTGTGATGTTATGGAATGTGTTTGGGATATGTTTGGGGAATTTTGGCCGTGAGGATTAGGGTTATGTGAGAGTGTTTTATGGGTGTTTGGCCGTGGGAAATGAGGGGATTTTGGGTGGTTTTGGTGAGTGTTTGGCCGTGAGTTTGGGAACAAGAAGATGGAGAAGACAAGAAGGATGGAGGCGCCACAAGAAGTGATTCTTGATAAGCCTTAAGGAATTTTCGCCACAAGATGAGTATCTTGATAAGAAAACAAGCTTGGTTGAACCAAGAACACTAGGAGGAATGCACTCACTAGCTATGGAATATTTCCAACAAAAATCTGAATTGTCTCATTTCATTTTGCTTGCCATTACATATAGGGAATTCGGTTGCCCTATTGATTCTAATTGAAAGCATATTAATTTGGCATTCAAGCCTTGATTCAAACAAAGAAAACGTGTGAAATGGTATTAAAACCCTTGATGCACTCAGATTGCTCTTTCCATATATGGCAGCTTGTGTGATGATGTATCCAGCCTTTTTTAGCACAAGGTTCACCCTCCTTGATTCATCTTCAATTTCTCACGTGTAGTCTTCTTTAAAGGAGGAGTTTGCATTTGAAAATTCTTTCCTAATTGGCATACTTGTTCCTAATCTGATTTGATTTGAAAATTGGAACAAGTATGGAAACTTTCAATTTGTTTCCTTCTTTTGAGCCACACGTGCACTCTCTCTTTGGTAACCTTTTGAATTGTTTCCATAATGATGTTGCTCAATTAAGGAGGTGATATTCTTTGATTTGAGGCTGATTTCCCTTGGAATTACACGCCCCCCTTCATGCTCTTCATAAGGAAAGATTTCCTTTAATTCCTTGCTGGTTGCATGCCATCTTCAAGTCCTCCCATAAGGAAAGGAATTCAAACCTGGATTACAAGTTCCTAATGGCCATTTAATAAGGTAATTTCGGCCATATTTATTTTAGATACAAAGTAATAAAAGTTCCAAAGTAAAATAGGTAACTATCAAGTTCTTAAATACTAGTGAGGGTGTTAATCCCTCACTTTATTAAATCAGCTAAAGCATGCCTTAATCAAGCCCTCCTTGGCCGTGGCCAACTTGGGGAATTTCTATGAATATGGAGCAATTGATGGGCTTGATCTCCGTGTTGGGCCTTGCATCTTCAAGTACTCCTTTGATGAGTTGATTGAGAGATTGATGAGCCTTCTTGCTCTTGGACCGAGTCATGGGCCCTCCAAGCCCAATTAGATCCTCTTCATTGTATGCCCTAGGTAGGGTCACATCATCCCCTCCTTCTTGGACTGGATTCGACCTCGAATCTGATTCAGCAATATCTTCATCACCTGCATCAAACAAAGAAAGATCAGCAACATTAAATGTGGCACTAATGTTTCCATACTCACCTGGGAGGTCTAGTTTATAAGCATTGTTGTTGATTCTCTCCAAGACACGAAATGGTCCATCTCCTCTAGGTTGGAGTTTGGATTTCCTTTGTGCAGGAAACCTCTCCTTCCTCATATAGACCCATACTAGGTCTCCGGGTTCAAAGATGATCTCCTTTCGGCCCTTGTTGGCTTGTTTAGCATAGCCCTCATTTTTATGTTCTATTTGGGCCTTGACTTTTTCGTGGATCTTCTTCACATAGTCCGCTTTAGACTTCCCATCCTTATGCTGCAACATAGAAGAGTTAGGCACAGGTAATAAATCAAGAGGGGTTAGTGGTTGAAATCCATACACAATCTCAAATGGTGACATTCTAGTGGTACTATGAGTGGCCCGATTATAAGCAAATTCAACATGGGGCAAGCACTCTTCCCAACTCTTTATATTCTTTTTAATTATTGCCCTCAACAGGGTGGTTAGAGTTCTGTTCACAACTTCAGTTTGGCCATCTGTTTGGGGATGGCACGTGGTGGAAAAGAGGAGTTTAGTCCCAAGCTTTCCCCACAAGGTTCTCCAGAAATGACTAAGGAACTTAGTGTCCCTATCACTTACAATACTTCGTGGTAGACCATGTAGTCGTACCACTTCCTTGAAGAACAAATCAGCAATATGTGTCGCATCATCAATCTTTTTACATGGAATAAAATGTGCCATTTTCGAAAATCTATCTACCACTACAAAGATTGAATCTTTCCCAGCCTTAGAGCGTGGGAGTGCAACAATAAAATCCATTGACAAGTCTATCCAAGGATTATCAGGTACGGGCAAGGGAGTATAAAGCCCATGAGGCATACTCGTAGTTTTGGCCCGTTTACAAATAATACAATTTTCACATAATTTTTGGACATCCCTCCTCATATGAGGCCAATAAAAATGTTCCTTTAATATGTCCAAGGTCTTTTGGACCCCGAAGTGGCCCATTAGACCCCCTTCATGAGACTCCTTAACAAGCAAGTCTCTAATGGATACCTTAGGCAAACATAAGCGATTTTCCTTGAAAAGGAAACCATCTTGCCTATAATATCCATTAACAGCCACATGTTCACATTTATTAAACAATTCAGAAAGTTCAGCATCATCAGCATACAAATCTTTTATGTGTTCGAAACCAAGAAGTTTGGTTTCTAGGGTTGCCAGCAAATTGTGCCTTCTTGATAAGGCATCGGCCACAGTATTGGCCTTTCCCTTTTTATGTTTTATAACATAAGGGAACTGTTCCAGAAATTCAACCCATTTAGCATGTCTTTTATTCAACTTACCTTGCCCCTTGAGGTATTTTAGTGACTCATGGTCACTATGTATGACAAACTCCTTAGAGAGGAGGTAGTGCTGCCATGTTTGTAATGCCCTTACCAAGGCATACAACTCCTTATCATAGGTGGAATAGTTCAGCATGGGTCCACCTAACTTTTCACTGAAATAGGCCACAGGGTGGCCTTCCTGCATCAACACAGCTCCAATACCCACATTAGAAGCATCACATTCTATTTCAAAAGATTTAGCAAAATTAGGTAATGCAAGAATGGGTGCATGTGTTAATTTTTCCTTAAGCCTCTTAAAGGCTTCTTCCTGTTTCTCACCCCATTTGAATCCAACGTTCTTTTTCACAACCTCATTTAAAGGTGCAGCTAGGGTACTGAAGTCCCTAACAAAACGTCGGTAGAAGCTAGCCAAGCCATGGAAGCTTCTAACATCAGTGACAGTTTTGGGGGTGGGCCATTCTTGTATGGCCTTGATCTTTTCTTGATCAACATGGACCCCTTGGGCATTTATCAGAAAGCCCAGAAAAATGACATGGTCCACACAAAAAGAGCATTTCTCAATATTGGCATACAATTTTTCTTTTCTCAAAACAAGTAAGACCTCTCGGAGGTGCTCATAGTGATCATGCATAGTTTTACTGTATATCAATATGTCATCGAAATAGACAACCACAAATTTTCCCAAAAACTCTTTTAAAACATGATTCATTAATCGCATAAATGTGCTGGGTGCATTAGTTAGCCCAAAAGGCATAACTAACCACTCATACAACCCAAACTTGGTTTTAAAAGCAGTTTTCCATTCATCCCCTTCCCTTATTCTAATTTGATGGTACCCACTTTTTAGATCAATTTTAGTAAAAACAGAGGCACCATATAATTCATCCAGCAAATCATCAAGTCTAGGGATAGGGTGACGATACTTTACCGTAATGTTGTTGATGGCTCTACAATCAGTACACATTCTCCAGGACCCATCCTTTTTGGGTACAAGGATGACAGGGACAGCACAAGGACTCATGCTTTCCTGTACCCATCCTTTCTGCATCAGTTCCTCAACTTGCTTTTGTATCTCATGAGTGTCATGAGGGTTGCTCCGATAGGCAGGCCTATTGGGCAAAGATGCTCCGGGGATGAGATCAATATGATGCTCAATTCCCCTTAAAGGTGGGAGGCCACGTGGGACCTCTTGAGGAAATACATCCTCAAATTCCTGCAGAAAACTTTTAACAGCATCAGGCACAACAACATTAGAGTTAGTATTCAAACAAAATTGTTGTCCAATGAGTAAGTAAATGGGTTGTCTTGTAAGGATAGCACCCTTTACTTCCCCTTTGGAAGCCATAAAGCTTTTCTTTTTCTTCTCATCTTTTTTTTCATTCTTTTCTTTTTCCTTCTTTTTTTCTTTTTCAATATTTTTTTCTTTTTCATTCTTTTTTTCTGGATCGTTTCTTTTTTCTTTTTCTTCTTTTTTTTCTCGATCCATCTTTTCTTTCAACTTTTTTTGATCTTCACCTACTTGCCTTGGGGACAAGGGTGATAATACAATTTTCTTGTTACAATGCATAAAGGTATATTTATTGGAGAAGCCATCATGAATGGCTTTCCGGTCATACTGCCAAGGCCTGCCAAGTAGCATATGGCTGGCCTCCATTACAACCACATCATAGAGGACCGAATCCTCATACTTCCCTATAGAAAAGGGGATCTCAGCTTGCTGATTCACAATCATTTCTCCAACCTCGCTTAGCCATTGTAGTCGGTAAGGAGTTGGGTGGGTCCTCGTCACAAGGTTAAGTTTAGAAACCAACCTTGTGCTTACCACATTAGCACAACTGCCACCATCAATGATTAGGGAACAAACATTCCCTTGTACCAAACATCTAGTGTGGAAGATGTTCTCCCTTTGACTCTCCTCATCTTCTCTTACTTGACTCCCTAAGAGCCTCCGCACCATGAGTAAGTCTCCATCTGGAACATGGGCATCTTCTTCACTCTCCTCAGAACTTGAAGTCTCGGATTGAGATTCCACCACTCCATTTTTCATCACCATGGTCCTTCTGGTTGGGCATTGAGAAGCTATGTGACCATGCCCAAGACATTTGAAGCATTTGACCTCCCGACTCCGAGTAGTATTTTCCATGGGCTTCTTCCCTTGGGAAGAGCTCACGGCCTCCTTAGGATTAGGGCCCTCCTTCTTGTTTCTATCCTTCCACCCCGAAGACTGGAATTTTGAGTTGGAGGAGTATTTTGATTTCCTCCTCTTCAGTTGTTGTTCCACCTTAATGGCTTGTTGGACCAGATCCTCCAGCTCCACATAAGGTTGTAACTCTACCACATCCTGGATGTCTTGATTTAACCCATGAAGGAAACGTGCCATTGTAGCTTCACGATCCTCATGAAAGTTAGATCTTAATAAAGCCAACTTCATCTCTTTAAAGTACTCGTCTACAGACTTGGTACCTTGGGTCAGCCGCTGAAGTTTGTTATGGATATCCCGTTGAAAGGATGCCGGAACAAACCTCTTTCGCATTATTACCTTCATCTCATCCCAATTGTCTACTGGTTCAGCACCGCATCGCCTCCTCTCTTTTTGGAGTTGATCCCACCAGACCATAGCATACTCCTTGAACTCGAGGGCTGCTACCTTGACTTTCTTTTCTTCGGTATAGTTGTGACATTCGAACACTTGTTCGATTTTGAGTTCCCACTCCAAGTAAGCCTCAGGGTTATTCATCCCCATGAATGTAGGGATTTTAACCTTGATGCCTTCCAACCGATCATCTCTCCTATGACCTCCATCATGCCTCCTTTCTCTCCGTCTCCTTCTCCTCTCGGTTTCAGAATCACTAGAGTCGATGTTTCGGCGTCTTTGGTTCTGAACCCGCATTTCCTCCATTTGTTGTTGGAGGGTTCTGAATTGTTCATGAATATCATGAAGGGACTGTAAGTAGGCTGCCGTCCTAGGGGACTCTCCACCATTACCTACAAAATTAGACATACTTTTTATTTGGTTAGTAATAAAACTCTCTTGCTCACTTTTTTTTCTCTTGGTTTTTTTTTGTATTTGTGAATGTCTCTCCCTCACGTACTC
>NW_017728058.1:0-244 GCF_001865875.1 Lupinus angustifolius
ATTATCTACGAATGTCATTGCAGTCGAAACGTCTTAAAATTGTTGATACCGTAGCTTGCAGCAATTCTAAATGGCGCGAAATAATACTTAATGGCTAAGTCACGACCAGATCGCTCTCTTTAAGACGTTTCGTGGTACTGCCCAAAATGTGCAAGCAGACTATCAACCACTGTATGACTACCCATGCCAATTCTCACAATACTGACTACTAGTGTCAGTTCTCGAAATGCCCATAATATGGCTA
>NW_017728058.1:344-9838 GCF_001865875.1 Lupinus angustifolius
ATGCCCATAATATGGCTACCTGTGCCAATTCTTTCCCTCAATACTGACTACCAGTGTCAGTTCTCGAAATTCCATCACGGAAAGAAATGGGAGAAGTTTGCCGGAAATGCATCAACAGAAAATATGAGGGAGAAAGAAAAAGTTGAATGAAAGCGCATTCAACTTGGGGGGCAAGAAAATATGAAGAGAGAAGGCTTCTATTTATAACTTGAGATTTTTTTTCCAAGTTCCAGTTTCTCCAATGTGGGACTTGAGAGTTGATTTTTTCAAAACTCTCATATGTGGGACTCGGGTGTTTTTTATATTTCACACCTAAAAGTTCTCACTCATGGATTTCAAGAAACCATGTTCCAACATAAACAACCAAATAGATATATACTTTAAGTAATAATTATTCATATGAAATCAAAACAGTAGCGAAAAGCATATGATGAATCACGATCAATATACATGGGAAGGATTTGGAGGGTTATATGAGGAATGTAATGAATACTCATATTAAATGAAAATTGTAACCAAATAATTGATGAATCATGATCAATATTCATATGAAGGATTTATATATATAATTATAAAGGGAATTAACAGTCCAGTAAAATATGACAGACAAAATTATTCCATTTAAGTACTAATAATTCCTTTATAGAAGAAGATTATTTATGATTTATTTATTTTAATTAACTAATTAAATACTAGTAAATCAGAAACAATGAGAACAAAAAACACTATAAATAGAAGAGTGAGATACAAGAGAGACACACGTAATAGACATGTGGGGTTAATGTAGTTCAGTTTTCCCCCAAAAGATGAGAGAGAAACAGATACACGAATCATGAAAGCAAACAAACAAACCTTAACCAATTATCATTCAAGATCCTGTTCCTCAGTTTGAGAGAGAGCAGAAAATAAAAGTAAAGATGAATTGGAAGCAACAAAGAGTGTTCAAATTGTTCATGTCAATTCTGGGATTCTCTTTAGTGACTTACATTGTAGGACGACCCTTATATTGGCATATCAACGATACCCTAAACTCTATCTCTTCTAATTCTTGTCCTCCATGCCACTGTGATTGCTCTTTTCAACCACTACTTTCTCTCCCTGAAGGTACCAAAAAAATTTGGGTGATGAATATTGAAACACCATTACCTTATATTGTTAATATAATAATTCCTTGTTTGTTTAAATGCATTCTGGTAATAGGTTTATTTATTGTACATTCTTGTAAACATGCTTTCTATGATTGTTATCAATTAATGGGTAATCAAATTACTAAACTAAGTTTAGAACTTTTTTGTGTGTGGCCATGCAATGAAAATTTGGTAACTTGATAGGTATAGTATTTGTATATGTTGTTTCTTGTGCTTATATATCATTGATTGCTGATGAGGTGTTTCTACGTGTTCTTAAACTGCAGGATTGGCCAATGACTCCATTTTAGGTTAGTTCTTCTCCATTACTATTAGAGTTCTTCATTGGTTAAATATGTAAATGCTGAAGCATTTATAATAACTTTGATATCTCTTATGTTAAGCCAATTAACAATAAGATAAAAGAAAATGATGAAGATCACACATATTTAATATTTAATGTGGTTTGGTCAATGTGACCTAGGTCTATAGGCAAAAACAACAATTTGTTATTTCTAAGAGAATGGTATACAATGAGATGATTTACAATAAGCCCTAATAACATAATATATGGTAATCCACAAAAGTCACTAAAATGCATGTAAATATGCAAGGGCAAAAATATAAGTGGCAATCACTTTTTGCTTCCCACTTGCTTCTTATTTTTCTTCCTTAAAATTTTGAGCAAAGTTAGGTTATAATTTGTACGGTCCCTTTTTATATGACCAATGGTATTTTCTCAAGATAAGGAAATAATTCATTTTGGACGTGTGTCTACCTCTCTCAATAAGTGTCACTCACGTAAATTGAATCTTTAACTTTTAGTCTAGTACAATACCTGATAATCTAATAAAGTCTTATACCACTAGACCAACTTGTCGTTGATAATTTGTGTTGGTCTATTAACAACACTCAAGACATTCTACTGTCATTCTTTATGAGCTAGCTTTTGAGATAGAGTTGTAGCAAATTATTTTGATAAGTTCCATTATTTTGACCAAAAAAGTAAAAAGTTGGCATCAATAAACAATACCTATGGAGATTGGGTTCTATCAATTTCCTTAGTGTTCAGAGAGGATATTGGCCTTTAAATAAGTTATATATATAGTAAAATATTGAGTCAAATCTAAGTTAAAAAGCTAATGACTATTAAATAAGGTGAAATAGAGAGGAAATGGAGATAATCTGCACTTAATTAGATAAGATGAATGAATTGAACTAGAAATAGAGAGGGTTTACACCTCACCTAGGATAGCCTTAGTTTTTCACTTGATAAAAATATTAGAAAGAGAGAATTACTTTATGGACAATAGTATGTGGTATTTATGTCCATATTTCTAAAAGTGTAATAAAATGGTGTTTTGTAATTAGTAATTAGTAAAAGGGCTTATTTAAGAAAAAACATCTCAAATGCTTTTCCTTTTCAATTAGTAGTTTTTATTTCTAATTTCTTAACTTGAGCCCTAAATAATAGAAAATGTAAAGTATATAATACTTTCATGCATGAACAAATGTAAATATTGTTGACTATATTTGTAGATTGCATGAGGCAAGAGCAAGGGGTAAGTAAAGAAGTGGAGAAGAATTTTATAGATCTTTTGGCTGAAGAAGTAAGGCAAAAAGAATCTGAAGCTGAGGAAAAACAAAGAATTGCAGACATAAAACTATTAGAGGCTAAGAAAATAGCATCACAATATCAAAAGGAGGCTGATAAGTGCAACTCAGGAATGGAGACATGTGAGGAAGCTAGGGAAAGAGCTGAAGCAACACTTGAAAATCAGATGAAAGAAACTGCTCTTTGGGAACTTCGGGCTAGGCAAAGAGGATGGAAAGAAGGTGCAAAGAAATCTAGAGCTCATTTTTGAATAGTATAGTACCCTTTACAAAGGGTACTCTACTTTTAGTAGTTAATTCTTTCTTTTATTTCTTGACTATTTTTTGGTTACTTGAGTATTATTTAGTGAAAAATAAATACACAAGACCATTTAGCCTTCCCATGAATCATTGAGTTTTCATCAATTCATTAACTTGATAGGTTTTGGTGTTGAACCTTAACATCCATTCCCATAGATATTGATGACAGAATATGACAAACAGTAAATTGCTTGTGTTTGAGTTTGACAAAGACTAAGTAGCAAAGCCAATATAAATATGGGCGGTTAGGATTTAAACACATGAGAATAGTCTAACACAAAAGACTAGTCAATTAGGTTGGAGAGCCGTATAACTTAAATACTACATTAAATTTGTTATTCTAATCAATAAAGGACTCTAACATGGCTTTATGTTCTCTCCTGCGTAGTCCATCTGGGAACATTAAACTAGTAATTATATGTTGAATTTTAAATTATGGTTACAGTGTTGATCACATTGCAGCTATTGCAATCAATTTCAGTAATGTGGTCCACAATCATGACCCATTGCATATGATGCAATTTACATTTTAAAACACTGACTACAAGCTTCAAGTGATCAACTATTGGGCATGTTGTGATCCCACATGAAGGAACCACTTGTATTGAAAGAATGAATTTAAAAGTAGAGACACCCCAAAAAATGTGGTATGGCAAACATGACCCTAGCAATACCTCCCCCATTTTTTCTTTAAATTTTTGAGTTTAAGGGGTTAGGTCTCTATATGTAATATACGATGCATGAACCTAAGTAGATGTACGTAACCTTATTCTGCAAGCAAAGATATTGTTTCCAAGATTTGAACAAGTTACTTCATATTCACTAAGCAACAACTTTATCTTTGTGACAAACTCAACTTCAAATACAATCTCCAGGTCTTCTATAAAAAATAATGCTTCTTTGTATTATATTATTATAACTGGTTACATTATGTAACCGATCACTGTTGTACAAGTGTGATTAATGTACACACCAAGTCATATAAAATGGTCTTATTAGTTCATTACATCCGCATAAACTAACTATCTCAGTCACAACTACAAACTTTTATCTTCAAAATCTGGTTCTGGAAAGTGATGTATATATTAAGTTGTTGCAGTAATCCCATTAGACATCCAAAGTATATATCTGTCTATGTAAGTCAGTAATCAGTAAATGGCTAAAGAGTGGTTGCTTGGACAAAAGCACAAAAGGTCATAGAGGAGTGTCTAACATTGCCGAAACTTCAAAGTGGCCAATAACTTCTTCACTCAACAATCTCATAGCAGCTCCCTGAGAGAATTTCCTAGCAAACAAAAAGCATGGAACAGATGTTGAATTGGAATGACACCACTCGGTCCGGTACTCGGTTTCGTAATATACATGATTGATGCCCTGTTAAAAAAGACATTAGATTAAGCAAATAGTTGTATTAAAAACATAAAATTGTTTTCAAAAAAATAAAACAAATTTTGTTGTGCTAATCGAATATGATTCTACAAATCTATGATCAGCACTAGATATATTGATGTAAAGCATAACATCTGTATGGGCACAAATTTGGTAAGTGAAGACATGGAAATCATTTACCAAAGGTAGTAAAAAAGAAGACAATCATTATTCATCATTTTTTGCTATGAACCTTTATCTAACTCTTCCAATAAAACCATTGTTCACTTTCAACCCGGAAAGGACACTTCAATCTTATCATGAGAGATGACAGTTTGATTACTAATATGAATTATACCATGATATAGGGTCACCCTGTGCCACTTCAAGGAAAGCATTTGAAGGAGCAAGAAAGTTTTATTTACTTCAATGACAGTTTTCAACCATCCCATGCCCCAACCACAGAATATAACAGAGCAATAAAAGACACCAGGGTTTTATTAAATGGATCCTTCTTTATTATTTTACATTTTTTATCCCAGCAACAAAGGAAGGTGGAGGCCGAGCCATCTCTTTTTATCCAACCCTAAATGTCTAAATCTATGTTCAAGTCAAGTATGAGGCACCAGAAGATAACCTTCATATCCTTTATCCTTTGAGGGTTAGCATTTGCATAGCTGAAAGTCATAGGATGCCATTGATTCTCCTTTTTCGCTGCCGACTGGTTCCACAGGGTATAGGTCAACGTTCTGCGTTCAAGTTCCCCTTCTAGGTCATGCATCTAGAAAGAAAGCACAAAGAAGAGAAATGTATTATGATTCACAATAGAATCAAACAAAATCCATGCAAATTAATCCTCAATGAGTTATTCAACATTATTTGATCAAGGTCATTTGTGAATAAAGCAGAAGCGAGAAATATTATCAGTGTAAATACTAAATAGGGTTGAAGAGTGAAAAACTCATCCAACAAACGGCAAATGTAAACAGTGATGAGGGAAAACTCAGTATATTACTGCAAGCAATGTCTGCACGTAGTGTTCATCTGGAATACAGTTGTGCTGCTTCTGAAGTTTCTGCACTTACACAAAAGCATAACAAACAATTGTTACTATGAAAATACATTATAAAATGAGGAGTACTAACTACTGGGAAGCATCACAATAATTGCTAAGTCACAAGGATCTATAATGTTTCGCTAAAGAACCTATAAACTCCTAATCCTAATAACCAACTACCCAATATGTTATTACACTCACATCTATACTAATATACAACACTTTACAAGGCTACACACAGCAACTAGTAATCCAATTTAAAATTTGACAAAGCTGGACTACTGAAAATTTATGGTACATTCAGTCAAAGACTGAATGCAGGCCCCAAGGAAAATTCCAATGTTCCCAGGAATACATAATTTTGAATTCCCTGTACAATTTTTTTTAATGTTACATCAACAATTCAATATTGAACACCAATCTTTGCTTGAGTGGCCCATAGAGCTTCCATTAGCCAGTTACAATTATTTTGAACTACTACCAGCCTAGTGCATGAGGCTCCCAACTAGTGGGGTTTGGGGAGAGTGGCAAAGAGATTATTTCCAGGATTTAAGCCTATAACCTCTAGGTCACAAGACAAGCAATCTAACCGTTATGCCCAAGCTCACCCTCCTATTTAGAACTACAAGCATAATCCCATAATCAACATAACTTCAAGGCATACAACCTTGATTAATAATTTCCATAAATTTATGAACATTGATGATATAACTTGCAGCCTGTGTGGTCTTGAGCATGAAACCATAAACTATTTGTTCTATGAATGCCAACGGACACGTGAATTACTCCAACAGGTTTGCCAATCATTGTGTCTGGACTATTGGCCCAAGAGTTTCAACAGATGGGTGGGATGGATTATGCATGCTTTCAGAAACAAGATCAGGAAACATATGGTTTGGGCAGCTTATGCAGCAGTTTCTTACTATGCTTGGAAGGAAAGGTATATGAAAAGTTTCAACAACGTAGTTCCCAACCAGAACAATACTTTAATGTGGTTAAAAAAGAATTGGCTATGACGTTTCTTTTCTGCTATCCGAATATTAGGAATTGGAAGAATGCAGTGTTAGTTAGCGAAGTGCAAGCAGAATGTATTTAATTTTGTAGTTTGTTTTCTTGGGGCATTTTGTTGGGCCCGAACACTTCCTAGAAGGAGGCAGGACTAACTAACTTCACCTTTTATTTGTATTGTTGAATTTCCAATTAAAAGCAAAGAAGGTGCCTTAAAATTATGTATAACAGTCTAAGACAATATGATACATTCCATATTTATACAAAATTAGAAAATCAAAACTAAATTAGATGACTTACAAGATTCAGTTTTCCCTTTCTGCTATCAATTGGTGGACGTCTCTGCAAATGAGAAGAAAATTAGATGGATATTTTTTAGGTTTAAATATGTTTTTGGTCCCTGAAAATATATCGAATTTTTGGTTTAGTCTGTATAATTCCTTCTTTAGGTTTTGGTTCTTATATATTAAAAAAAAAATTGGTTTTAGTCCCTAATGACAATGTGGCTAACATCAACAAGTGACGTGTCATAATAATTGATGGTGTGGTCAATTATGGTATTGAGTATTGACACATCATCAATACGGACTAAAACATTAACAATCAACTAAAGTATGGATTAAAAACTATGAAAAAGAATTTATGGGACTAAAATCAAAATTGCTTATATTTTCAGGGATGAAAAACATGTGTACTCTACTTTTTATTAAGACATTACAGTCAAACAGTTAGTCCAGTCGTGTATAGTTTGTATGCTGAAGGGTTAAGTTTTGAATTCTATATGATGACTTTGATATAAAATCAAGTTTAAGCCAACTTTAAGAAATCAATGTTAGAGTATAGCAATTAATGTAGGACTAGTCAAAACCACCTAACCAGTGATCAATTACATACCTTGCAGTATTTCTTAAAGACAGAAAAGATAATATCATCATCTACAATCACTTCGGCATGGCTACGAATTAATGTGATCCACTGAAAATTCAAAATAAAATCAAATTAAGACATTATTTCTAGGAATAAATGGTTGAAAATATCACCCTTTAATCTCAATGAAACAATTGATGTGCATTTTATATCTATAGAAGCAGTTCATAGCTAAATTCAGCTTGAATTTCCAAAATTAAAAATTTCCCAGATTACATGGCAAGTGGAGCCTTTTGACATAACTTAGAAAACACTTGCGGAAGTCAGCTCCATGGAGCAACAATGGTTTTAGTTCTCAATCTGAAACTAGTTTGGAAGAAGAAGACAAATTCCTGCCTTCGCAGTTTAAAACATTAATTAGCTCAATTAAAAAAGAGCGGTCCAGTGTACAAGGCTCTCACCTAGTAGGGTCCGGGGAGGATAGATGTATGTAACCTTACTCTCACAGCCTTTACTAATTAAATCAAATAATTGAATTTATTCTACCACATATAGGAATCACAACTTAAAACTATGGACATGGAGAGTAAAATGAAATGGAAGATTATATTTCACCAATACTTCAGCTAGCCAAATTTTATGCTTTTCCATCAACTACTATCAGCTAAACTTTTCTGTTTAAAAGAAAAGGACACGCCTAACCAGTAGGTTCCAACAGATTGCAGAATTAAATACTCTACTAAATACCATTATCACAACAAATAAAAAAAAATACAGATAAAATACCAGCAAAGGGTCCTTAATGAATGGGATGAACAACATTGATGTCTGGAAAAAAGGAATTAAATGAGAGAAATAACCTGGGACCCTTTGCGCCATTTTTCTCTGGGTATTTTAGGTGACATTTTTGGGTTGTAGCGGCCCTCCTTCACATCAAGAAAGCTGCAATATAAACAAACTAGTTTATTGCATCTTAAAGTTTAAACCAACTCTCTCCACTTCACTCCAATGAACAGATTGTAAATATGGACTATTTATAATTTAACAGTCAAAAAAGACTTTGTGCTAAGCACCTCAAGAACCAAAGCCTTCTTCTACCTGTCCACGAAACTCCTTGGAGAAGCCATGACATAATCATACACATAGGAAAAGTTGTACAGGGGAACACAGCTACACATGGAAAACAGAAACTTAGAGTCTGTGCATGGGACCTGCCCCTGCCTACAAAACGTATTGAAAACAGAGCAAGAACAAATCTGATCTGGAAACATACGTTAATGCAAGACTTCAAAAAAAACCAACCTGTCCGAAAGAAGGACAAATCTTTGATTTGCAGGGTCCTCTAAAGCTGCTTCTAGTAACAACTTTTCAGCCTGAATCATACTTGATTCTCCCCATGAAACCTAAAATACGCACAACACTAAACTCCTATCAACATGGAATACAATAACCCATGGAAGTATTTCATTTATATTCAATCCCATTGGTACACACATTGTAGGCTAAAGCATAAATCCTAGCAAAAGAACAAGTCTGAAAATAGCATGATAATACTCTCGACCATCAAAATGCTTAGCTACACACCACCACAGTTACAGAATAATATAAATATCATCACAGCACTGGCATTCATAGCACATTTTTTGTACTTGATTCATTGAGCTAAGAAAGAGTGATCCTTTGCACAAGTGTAAGGTTGATACCTTTTGACCAAGTGGACTCACGGTCACAAATCTAAATCCTGGAAACAACATCTTCATATGTGGAGATAAGGTGTATTACATTTACCGGACTCCACCGAGTGGGAGCCTCGCATATAAAAAATTCTATCTATCTATCATGTAAATAGCAGGTTGAACAATTAACAAGTTAACCTAACCCATTGGAAGAGTGTCCAGTTGATTGAGAAACCAAAATTGAATCTTTAGAGCCAATTTGATATCCCTATTCATTGGTGATGAAAAATCTACAAAGCCCATCCCAAAGTACTTTCAACTTTCAAAGGGAAATGAAACAAAACCTTATATTCTAGTTCTAGTTATGATTTTATAACTTCATACGAAAAGGGTACACACTAATATGCATCAACAAGTAGAAAAGAAACTAACTTTATAATAATAATAATAATAATAATAATAATAATAATAATAATA
>NW_017728059.1:0-8849 GCF_001865875.1 Lupinus angustifolius
CTCATCCTAATCCTGTCCTCATTCTCATTCTCGTCCTCATCCTATACTCTTCCTCATCTCATCCTCCTCCTCCTCATCCTATCCTCGCCCTCATCCTATCCACATTCTCATTCTTGTCCTCATCCCATCCTCCTCCTTATCCTCACCCTCTTCCTGATCATCATCCTTATCCTATCCTCATCCTCATCCTTATCCTATCCTCATCCTATCCTCTTCCTTATCCTCGTCCTCATCCTCATTCTCATCCTCATCCTATCCTCATCCTCGTCCTCGTCCTCGTCCTCATCCTCCTTTTCATCCTATCCTCATTCTCATCCTCCTCCTAGCCTAAGTCTTTCCTCCCTTCGTGCCCCTCTCCTTGCTCTCCTTCTTCCTCCTTCCTCCTCACTTGAATAACCATTTTCATGGTATCCAAACCTCCTATCATTTTCTATTCTCATTTGTTCCATTTCTCTTCTTAGAGTCTCAAATTGTGTTGTCATCCTAGCAAAAAGTGTTGCTGACCTAGGAGACATGATTGGGCTCCCACTTTCACTAGACATTTTCTCTCAACCTCACTTTGTGTTTCACTCAAGTATTTGGTAGAAGATGTAACTCTCAAACTCACTTGTGTTTCACTCACACTCACTTCTCCTCCACGGCTTCTTGAATGAACCAAGGCAGAATCACTTAATTGTGAAAGAAAAACACCCAACTTAACAAGAATTGTGACACGGTTTTGTGTATGAAATTTTGGACACTTTTTGGTTTTCGGTTTTGACACTTAACACTTTGTTTTTGGGACTTTTTGGTTTCGGTTTGGACACTAGAAACTTTGTTTTTGACACTTTGTGTTTGGTATTCGGTTTTGACACTTGACACTTTGTTTTTGGGACTTTTTGGTTTCGGTTTGGACTTGTTTTGACACTTTTTGGGTTTTTGTTTTGGAATGTAAGGAAATAATAAAATGACTCACGGTTTGGGAGATAATTTTGACACTTTTGTGTTTGGTTTTTGTTGTTTTTTTGGAATGGAAATAAGAAGACTCACGGCTAGAAAGAAAATTTTTGACACTTTTGTTTTTGGTTTTTGTTTTTGGGATGTAGGAAATAGGCTATTGACTCACGGCCAATCAAGAAGAAAATGTTTGACACACCAAGCAAGAACCTTAGCTCTGAATACCACTTGATGAGAACCTCTTCAGGAGATCCTTTTTACAACAATCTATCTTGTTTGGTGCAAGGGAACCCACGGTTTTGATGGGTTATTTTTGAAGATGAACTTAGGCCGAATTGAATTGTTTAGGATAAAAGAAGATGGTTAAGGTAGAAGGGTGATGGCGCCACAACAAAGATGTTGATAAGCCGGGTGCTATTCGCCACAAGAACGTGGTTCTTGATAAGAATTTGTAATCTTGGTTCAGCCAAGAAGTTAGGAGAAGACACTCTCACACAAAAGGTATAAACCTTGTATTTTCACACGAAATAAAACTTGTTTTATTCTCCCATCCGAATTTACATTTATAGGACATAATCCAAGGTTGGTGATATTGTTCCAACCGAAATATCCAAGTATAATTCCTTATGGGAACTCCTAAAAATTCAAAATACAAATAAATGAAAAACTTTGAATTCTATGAAAAGCCTTAATGCTAAGTCTTGGTTTCATGGTAGTCTTCATGGTAATTCGGCTCCCTTGAAGTCTTCATGATTCCATGTATATGGCACGACTCACTTGAATGAATGTGGACGGCACATTGATGAGTTTGAAGCATTCATGACTAAAGCCTCTTAATTCCATGTAGAGGGCACGGTTCACTTTGAATGAAAAGGTGGCCATTTATTTAGTTGAAGTCTTCATGATTAAATCCACATGATTCCATGCTTGATTGCACGGATCAACTAGGATTAATTGTGGGTGGCAACTTAATTCTTTGTGTTGGAATTAAAGTTGGACGGCACAATTAAGGCAAAAGGCTTCAATGTGGACGGCAACTTCCCCCTTGGATTTTGAATTCGGTCACCCTCCTTGAGTCCACTCTAGGCTTTAATTTTGGACGGTGCAATGAAGACCATATTGATTGCAAATCATAGAGTTCATTTATTCTGAAATTAAAGACAAACAAGACACATTAAATTCTAATGGAAAATGTTTTAGGACAACATAAATGTGTCCTAGCCATTTGAGTGCATGGCCGTGCCCTATTAAAAGGGTTGGGGGTTATTTGCCCCATGCTGGCCCACATGTAAAGTGATGTAATGAAAAAGATGACTCCCTTGGTTTGAGCTTAGGGAAGTTCCTTTGATGTCTTGAATGAGTAGGCTAAGTGCATTGTTCACTTGTTTGGCTCTTGCCCTTGTCATGGGCCCACCTATATTCCTCAACTCATCCTTAGGTTCATTCGGGTTCACATCATCCCCTCCTTCTTGAAGAGATTTCGACCTCGAAATTAAGTCTCCATCACCTACATCAAAAAAAGTTAAGTCAGAGACATTAAAAGTAGCACTTATGTTACCATACTCACTTGGAAGTTCAAGCTTGTAGGCATTGTCATTGACTTTTTGTAGCACTCGAAATGGACCATCTCCTCTTGGAAGAAGTTTGGATTTCCTTTGTTCAGGAAACCTTTCCTTCCTCATATGTACCCAAACCCAATCTCCGGGTTCAAATAACACTTGTTTACGCCCCTTGTTGGCTTGTTTTGCATAGCTTGCGTTCTTTTTCTCAATTTGAATCTTGACTTGCTCATGTAATTGTTGAACATATTCTGCTTTGGCCCATCCATCCTTGTGCTTCAAAATAGATTCATTAGGAATAGGCAACAAATCAAGAGGTGTTAGTGGCTTAAAACCATAGACAATTTCAAAAGGAGAAAATTCAGTAGTGCTATGAGTTGCTCTATTGTATGCGAACTCAACATGAGGTAAACACTCCTCCCATGACCTTAAATTCTTTTTTATTATGGTCCTTAAGAGGGTGGAAAGAGTCCTATTCACTACTTCAGTTTGCCCATCCGTTTGGGGATGGCAAGTAGTTGAAAAGAGGAGCTTAGTGCCAAGCTTCCCCCACAGGGTCCTCCAGAAGTGACTAAGGAACTTGGCGTCCCTATCACTCACTATGCTTTGTGGTATTCCATGGAGTCTTACCACTTCCCTGAAAAATAAGTCAGCAACATGATTAGCATCATCAATCTTTCTACATGGAATAAAATGTGCCATTTTTGAAAATCTATCAACAACCACAAAGACTGAATCATTGCCTTTCTTTGTCTTGGGCAGCCCCAAAACAAAGTCCATGGATATATCCATCCAAGGTGAATCTGGGACGGTTAATGGGGTGTAAAGGCCATGTGGCATGATCCTTGACTTAGACTTTTTACATGTTATGCATTTTTCGCAAAAGTTTTGCACGTCTTGTTTCATACGTGGCCAATAAAAGTGTTCTTTCAACATGTCTAAAGTCTTTTGTACACCAAAGTGCCCCATAAGACCCCCCTCATGGGATTCCCTTACCAAAACATCCCTAATGGAGCTTTTAGGCACACACAATTGTTTTTCTTTGAATAAAAATTCATTGTGCCTAAAATATCCATTATGGGCCGAATGCACACAAGAAGCATATATTTGTGAAAAGTCTTTATCATGTTCATATTGCTCCTTTATGCATTCTAGACCAAATAGTTTGGTCTCCAAAGTGGAAAGCAAAGTATGCCTCCTAGAAAGGGCATCGGCCACCACATTGGCCTTGCCTTTCTTGTGTTTCACCACATATGGGAATTGTTCCAAGAACTCTACCCATCTTGCATGTCTCTTGTTTAACTTACCTTGGCCCTTAAGATACTTAAGGGATTCGTGATCACTATGAATCACAAACTCCTTAGAGAGTAGGTAATGCTGCCAAGTTTGTAGTGCCCTTACCAAGGCATACAATTCCTTATCGTAGGTGGAGTAATTAAGGGCTGCCCCACTTAACTTCTCACTGAAATAAGAAATAGGATGACCTTCCTGCATTAACACAGCTCCAATTCCAATGTTAGAAGCATCACATTCTAACTCAAAAGATTTAGCAAAGTTTGGAAGCAATAAAACAGGTGCACTAGTAAGTTTGGCCTTAAGTTGGTTAAAGGCCTCTTCTTGTCTTTCACCCCAATGGAAAACAACATTCTTTTTAACAAGTTCATTTAGGGGTGAAGCCAAGGTGCTAAAATCTTTAACAAACCTCCTATAGAAGCTTGCTAATCCATGAAAACTCCTAACCTCAGTCACGGTTTTGGGAGTTGGCCAATCTTGAATGGCCTTAATCTTTTCTTGGTCCACATGGACCCCATTAGCATTAATTTTAAACCCAAGAAAAATCACATGATCCACACAAAAAGTACATTTTTCCATATTGGCATACAACTTTTCTTTTCTCAAAACAATCAAAACAGCCTTTAGATGTTCATGATGCTCATCTAAAGTTTTGGAGTAAATTAAGATATCATCAAAGTAAACCACCACAAATTTACCCAAAAATTCTCTTAAAACATGATTCATTAAACGCATGAAAGTGCTTGGGGCATTGGTTAGCCCAAATGGCATAACAAGCCACTCATATAAACCATAAGTAGTTTTAAAAGCTGTTTTCCATTCATCACCTTCTCGGATCCGAATTTGATGGTAGCCACTTTTTAAATCGATTTTTGAAAAAGTTGTGGCTCCATACAATTCATCCAACATATCATCTAGTCTAGGGATAGGATGTCTATACTTTACCGTTATGTTATTTACGGCTCTACAATCAGTGCACATCCTCCAAGTACCATCCTTTTTGGGTACCAATATGATTGGAACCGCACAAGGACTTAGGCTCTCTTGAACCCATCCCTTTTCCATCAATTCCTCAATTTGGTGTTGGATTTCTTTGGTCTCGGTTGGGTTACACCTATAGGCTGGCCTATTAGGCAAAGATGCACCCGGTATGAGATCAATTTGATGCTCAATACCCCTCAATGGTGGCAACCCGTGAGGTACTTCCTTTGGAAAGACATCACCAAATTCCTGCAAAAGATTTTCAACAAACATAGGCAAACTTCCTTCATTAGAAGGGTTAGAAGTTAGGCAAAACTCCCTACTAAAGAGTAGGTATAATGGTTGCTTTGAAATCAAAGCTTGCTTTATCTCTCCTTTTGTTGCCATATAACTCTCTTTTTTTGTCATCTCACTCTTTTTGCTTTTGCTTGTTTCTTTCTTTTCACTCATTTTGATTTTCTTTTCACTTGGCTTTTCACTCAAATTTTCTCTCTCCCTTTCTTTTCTCTCCAACTCAATCTTTTCTCTCAATTTTTTTTGATCCTCACTCACTTGCTTAGGAGACAAAGGTGATAGCACAACCTTGCGGTTTTGGTGCTCAAAAGAAAACTTGTTAGTTCGGCCATCATGTGTGGTTTTCTTGTCATATTGCCATGGACGGCCCAAGAGCAAATGGCTAGCATCCATGTCCACCACATCACACACAACCGAATCCATGTACTTCCCAATTGAAAAGCAAATTTCAGCTTGTTTATTAACAATCATTTCCCCAACTTCACTTAACCATTGCAAACGGTAAGGAGTGGGATGTGACTTAGTCACAAGATTAAGTTTTGACACCAATCTTGCACTAACCACATTAGCACAACTTCCACTATCAATAATTAGTGAACATAGCTTACCATCCACAATACATCTTGTGTGAAAGATGTTTTCTCTTTGACTTGCATCCTCCTCCTTGATTTGGCTTCCTAAGAGCCTCCTCACCATGAACAAGTCACCTTCGGGAATGGTAACACTTTCCTCCTCATGATCATCTTCCTCCTCATCACTAGAGTTCTCGGATTGAGACTCCACTTCCCCATTTCTTATGATCATAGTTCTCCTTGTAGGACATTGAGAAGCAATATGTCCAAGGCCTAAGCACTTGAAGCATTTTACATCTCGGCTCCTTTGATTAGAACCCATTGGTTGTTTGCCTTGGCTTGTGGCCACGGCTTCTTTGGTAGTTGATGCACTACCTTTGAATGATACTCCCTCCTTCTTGGTTCTATCCACCCATTTGGAACTTTGAAACTTTGAACTAGAACTTGAGGAAAATTTTGATTTTCTCCTCTTAAGTTGTTGCTCCACTTTCATGGCTTGTTGAACCAAGTCATCTAATTCAACATAGTGTTGAAGCTCAACAACATCTTGAATTTCTTGGTTTAGACCATGCAAGAACCTTGCCATTGTAGCCTCCCTATCCTCCTCAAAGTTGGACCTTAGCAAAGCTAATTCCATCTCTTTGAAATATTCATCCACACTCTTAGACCCTTGAGTGAGTCTTTGGAGTTTGTTGTGGATATCCCTTTGGTATGAACTAGGGACAAATCTCCTCCTCATTAACACTTTCATTTCCACCCAAGTGTTAATAGCCTCGGCTCCAGCCCTCCTTCTCTCCTTATTGAGTTGATCCCACCAAATCAAGGCATACTCCTTGAACTCAAGAGCAGCCACCTTTACCTTCTTACTCTCTTGGTAAGAACTACATTCAAACACTTGCTCCATCTTAAGTTCCCATTCTAAATAAGCCTCCGGGTCATTCTTCCCAATAAAGGTGGGAACCTTTATTTTAACTCCCTCAAGTCTTTCCTCCCTTCGTGCCCCTCTCCTTGCTCTCCTTCTTCCTCCTTCCTCCTCACTTGAATAACCATTTTCATGGTATCCAAACCTCCTATCATTTTCCATTCTCATTTGTTCCATTTCTCTTCTTAGAGTCTCAAATTGTGTTGTCATCCTAGCAAAAAGTGTTGCTGACCTAGGAGACATGATTGGGCTCCCACTTTCACTAGACATTTTCTCTCAACCTTACTTTGTGTTTCACTCAAGTATTTGGTAGAAGATGTAACTCTCAAACTCACTTGTGTTTCACTCACACTCACTTCTCCTCCACGGCTTCTTGAATGAACCAAGGCAGAATCACTTAATTGTGAAAGAAAAACACCCAACTTAACAAGAATTGTGACACGGTTTTGTGTATGAAATTTTGGACACTTTTTGGTTTTCGGTTTTGACACTTAACACTTTGTTTTTGGGACTTTTTGGTTTCGGTTTGGACACTAGAAACTTTGTTTTTGACACTTTGTGTTTGGTTTTCGGTTTTGACACTTGACACTTTGTTTTTGGGACTTTTTGGTTTCGGTTTGGACACTTTAGACTTTGTTTTTGACACTTTGTGTTTGGCTTTCGGTTTTGACACTTGACTCTTTGTTTTTGAAACTTTTGGTTTCGGTTTTGGACTTGTTTTGACACTTTTTTTTTTGTTTTTGTTTTGGAATGTAAGGAAGTAATAAAATGACTCACGGCTAGAAGAAAAATTTGACACTTTTGTATTTGGTTTTTGTTGTTTTTGGAATGAATGAAAGACAAAGTACACACGGTTACAAGAAGAAAACTTGATACACCAAGCAAGAACCTTAGCTCTGAATACCACTTGATGAGAACCTCTTCAGGAGATCCTTTTCTTCAACAATCTATCTTGTTTGGTGCAATGAACCCACGGTTTGAGTGGTTCTTTTGATGGTGAATGTTTAGGCCGAATGGAAATTATGTTGGATAAAAGAAGATGGTTAAGGTAGAAGGGTGATGGCGCCACAACAAAGATGTTGATAAGCCGGGTGCTATTCGCCACAAGAACGTGGTTCTTGATAAGAATTTGTAATCTTGGTTCAGCCAAGAAGTTAGGAGAAGACACTCTCACACAAAAAGGAATAACCTTGTATTTTCACACGAAATCAAACTTACTTTCATTCAAACCGAAATGTTACAATTATAGGCTACTCATGGTGAGTAAATTAGGCCCAACCGAAATCCTAAACAAATTCAAATTACACATAAATGACATTTTGAATTTTCCATGACAAAGCCTTAATTCTAAGTCTCGGATTCCTTGTATTCTTGATGAGAAATTCGGCTCCTTGAAGTTGTGTGCTCCATGAATTAATTGCTTTCATGACTCAATGTGTGTTTAATTGCCTTGCACGAAAAATCACTTTGAAAGGTTCATGAATGCATTAAATTTTGGACGGCAAGGATGGCTCAATCAATGTGTGCATGACCTTGGACGGTTTCCCTTGAAGTTGTGGTCCACACGAGTTTAATGGAGGTCTTGAGTTCCATGCAAAGCTTTAACCAAGTGAAGAATTCGGCCCCCTCTTGAAGTTGAAGTCTTCATGAGTTAATTTGCATAATTCAATGTGATTGCACGAAACACCTTGAGTGAATGTGGACGGCACAATTAAGGAGGCACAACTCTTCATGATTTGAATTCATGCTTGGAATCAATTTGGCCGGCAACATTCAATTTGGATGGCACAATTGGATGGCATAAATAAAGTGGACGGCCACTTTACAATCTTGATGAATGCTTGCACGAAATTGTCCAAGTTATTTGACCATATTGAATGCCTTTCAAGGAATGCATTTATTCTGAAATTTAAGAAACACAAACAAATTAAATTCTAAAGGAAAACATTTTTAGGACAACATAAATGTGTCCTTGCCATTTGAGTGCATGGCCGTGCCCTATTAAAAGGGTTGGGGATTATTTGCCCCATGTTGGCCCACATGTAAAGTGATGTAATAAAAAAGATGACTCCCTTGGTTTGAGCTTAGGGAAGCTCCTTTGATGCCTTGAATGAGTAGGCTAAGTGCATTGTTCACTTGTTTGGCCCTTGCCCTTGTAATGGGCCCACCTATATTCAACTCATCCTTATGTTCATTCGGGTTCACATCACATCCTCATCCTCTTCCAATCCTCATTCTCATTCTCGTCCTCATCCTCTTCCAATCCTCATTCTCATTCTTGTCCTCATCCTC
>NW_017728059.1:8949-9324 GCF_001865875.1 Lupinus angustifolius
CCTCATCCTATCCTCTTCCTCATCCTCATCCTCGTCCTCGTCCTCATCCTAACCTAATCCTCAATTTCGTCCTCATCCTATCCTCATCCTCCTCCTCATCCTATCCTCATACTCATTCTCCTCCTCATCCTATCCTCATCCTCATCCTCATCCTCTCTCTCGTCCTCATCCTATCATCGTCCTCTTCCTCATTCTGATCCTCGTCCTCATCCTATCCTCATCATCATCCCAATCCTCATCCTCATCCGAATCCACTTCGTTATCCTCATCCGAATCCGAATCCTAATCCACTTCCTCATCCTCATCCTATTCTCAAATTCATCCTCGTCCTCATCCTATCCTCATCCTCATTCTCGTCCTCATCCTATCCTCATC
>NW_017728059.1:9424-9807 GCF_001865875.1 Lupinus angustifolius
TCCTCATTCTCATCCTCCTCCTATACTCATCCTCATCCTCATCCTACCCTCTTGCTCATCCTCATCTACATACCAATCCTATCCTCATCCTCATCTTCATCCTCATCCTATCCTCTTCCTCATGCTCCTCCTCCTCCTCCTCCTCCTCATCCTATGCTTATCCTGTCCTCGTCCTCATCCTATCCTCATTCTCACTCTCGTCCTCATCCTATCCACATTCTCATTCTTGTCCTCATCCTATCCTCCTCATTATCCTCATCCTCTTCCCCATCCTCATCCTCATCCTCTTCCTTATCCTATCCTCATCCTCATCCTCTTTCTCAACCTCGTCCTCATCCTCCTTTTCATCCTATCTTCATTCTCATCCTCCTCCTATCCTCATC
>NW_017728060.1:0-1138 GCF_001865875.1 Lupinus angustifolius
ATCCTCATCCTCATCCTCATCCTCATCCCAACTTCGTCCTCATCCCAACTTCGTCCTCATCCTCCTCCCCATCCACATCCGATCCTATTCCTAATCCTCATCCTCATCCTCACCCTAATCTTATCCTCATCCTCATCCTCCTCCTCCTCCTCCTCCTCCTCATCCTCATCCTTATCTTATCCTCCTCCTCCTCATCCTCATCCTATCCTCATCCTATCCTCATCCTCTTCCTTATCCTATCATCGTCCTCATCCTATCCATGTCCTCATCCTCATCCTCATCCTATCCTCAGCCTCATCCACATCCTGATCCTATCCCCATCCTCTTCCACATCCTATCCTCCTCCTCCTCCTAAACCTATCCTCATCCTAATCCTCATCCTCATCCTCTTCCTCATCCCATATTCGTCCTCATCCTCTTCCTCATCCCATCTTCGTCCTCATCCTCATCCTCTCCTCATCCTCATCCCCATCCTCATCTTGATTCTATCCTCGTCCTCATCCTCATCCTATCCTCATCCTCATCCCCATCATCATCCTACCCTCCTTTTCATCCTCATCTTCTTCCTCTTCCTCATCCTCATCCTCATCCTAACATCTTCCCCATCCTCCTCCTCCAATTCCTCATCCTCCTCCTATCCTCGTCCTCATCCTATTCTCGTCCTCTTCCTTATCCTATCATCGTCCTCATCCTATCCATGTCCTCTTCCTCATCCTATCCTCATCCTCATCCTATCCTCATCCTCATCCTCATCCTATCCTCATCCTCTTCCTTATCCTATCCTCCTCCTCATCCTAGTCCTATCCTGATCCTAATCCTCATCCTTATCCCATCTTCGTCCTCATCCTCTTCCTCATCCCATCTTCGTCCTCATCCTCCTCCACATCCTCATCCTATCCTATTCCTAATCCTCATCCTCAGCCTCAACCTATCCTCATCCTCATCCTCATCCTCATCCTCATCCCATCTTCGTCCTGACACTCATCCTATTCTCATCCTCATCCTCCTCATCCTATCCTCTTCCTCATCCTTATCCCCATCCTCATCCCCATCCTCATCCCATCCTCATCTTATCCTCTTCCTCATCCTATCCTTATCCTCATCCTCATCCTCTTCCACATTCTCATCCTCATCCTAT
>NW_017728060.1:1238-9559 GCF_001865875.1 Lupinus angustifolius
CCCATCCTCATCCTACCCTCCTCTTCATCCTCATCCTATCTTCGTCCTCATCCTCATTCCCATCCTCATCCCATCCTCATCCTATCCTAATCCTCATCCTCATCGTCATCCTCATCCTATCCTCCACCTAATCCTCATCCTATCCTCATCCTCATCCTCATCCAATCTTCGTCCTTATCCTCTTCCTCATCCCATCTTCGTCATCACCCTCCCCTTATCCTCATCCTGTCCTCCTGCTCATCGTCATCCTCATCCTCATCCTCCTTCTCCAATTCCTCATCGTATCCTCGTCCTCATCCTATCCTCATCCTCATCCTCCTCCTCTTCCTCCTCCTCCCCATCCTATCCTCATCCTCATCCTCATCCTATCCTCATCCCCATCCTCATCTTATCTTAATCCTCATCCTAATCCTATCCTCCTCCTTATCCTCTTCCTCATCCGATCCCCATCTTCATCCTATCCTCCTCTTCATCCTCCTCCTCCTCCTCATGCTATCTTCGTCCTCATCCTCATCCTATGCTCATCCTACCCTCCTCTTCATCCTCCTCCTCCTCCTCATGCTATCTTCGTCCTCATCCTCATCCTCATCCTCATCCTCATCCTCATCCTCATCCTCATCCTCATCCTCATCCTCATCCTCATCCTCATCCTCATCCTCATCCTCATCCTCATCCTCATCCTCATCCTCATCCTCATCCTCATCCTCATCCTCATCCTCATCCTCATCCTCATCCTCATCCTCATCCTCATCCCCATCCTCATCTTTTCTTAATCCTCATCCTAATCCTCATCCTATCCTCCTCCTTATCCTCATCCTCATCCGATCCCCATCCTCATCCTATTCTCCTCTTCATCCTCATCCTCCAACTCATGCTATCTTCGTCCTCATCATCATCTTATGCTCATCCTACCCTCCTCTTCATCCTTATCCTCATCCTCCTCCTCCTCCTCCTCCTCCTCCTCCATTCAATTGTACCTTTCAAGTTTGTTTATTTTACAATTTTTCTCCTCAAAATGGAAACTTAGGGAAGTGCTTTATAAACATATGTATGTATAAAAAAAAAAATTTCATTTAGCTTCTTTATGCCCACTATAACTAGTTATTTCGGTTTTCTACTAGCGGCTTTAACTATAACCTCAGCTCTATTTATTGGTCTGAGTAAGATACGACTTATTTGATTTGAAATGATAAAATGAATTGACAATTTTTTTATATTCTAGATATTCCACAGTTCCTTATCGTGTCCATTTCCAATTTCTTGGTCGTTGGGATTCATGGTCAATATAGATTAATATTTAAGGATAGATATTACCTCCCCCTTTCCCTTTCAAACAAATTCAAATGATTGAAGTTTTTCTCTTTGGAATCGTGTTAGGTCTCATTCCTATTACTTTGGCTGGATTATTCGTAACTGCATATTTACAATACCGACGTGGTGATCAGTTAGACCTTTGATCAATTAACACCTCTTTTGTTTATTGACCTACTATTTCTTTGTTTTAATCCTAATCCCAGAGGTCAAATTCAGACTTTAGACTGTGGTTCAAATATTTCGCAGTGTCGTTCTGTCTGGATCTAACAAGAATGGAATCACGCTCTGTAGGATTTGAACCTACGACATCGGGTTTTGGAGACCCGCGTTCTACCGAACTGAACTAAGAGCGCTTTATTCTCATAAATAATTTTATGAGACCCCAATACATCTTGCAGGCATATACTATATCAATATATCACAATATATATTGTGATATATTGATATAGTATATGCCTGCAAGATGTATTGGGGTCTCATAAAATTATTTATGAGAATAAAGCGCTCTTAGTTCAGTTCGGTAGAACGCGGGTCTCCAAAACCCGATGTCGTAGGTTCAAATCCTACAGAGCGTGATTCCATTCTTGTTAGATCCAGACAGAACGACACTGCGAAATATTTGAACCACAGTCTAAAGTCTGAATTTGACCTCTGGGATTAGGATTAAAACAAAGAAATAGTAGGTCAATAAACAAAAGAGGTGTTAATTGATCAAAGGTCTAACTGATCACCACGTCGGTATTGTAAATATGCAGTTACGAATAATCCAGCCAAAGTAATAGGAATGAGACCTAACACGATTCCAAAGAGAAAAACTTCAATCATTTGAATTTGTTTGAAAGGGAAAGGGGGAGGTAATATCTATCCTTAAATATTAATCTATATTGACCATGAATCCCAACGACCAAGAAATTGGAAATGGACACGATAAGGAACTGTGGAATATCTAGAATATAAAAAAATTGTCAATTCATTTTATCATTTCAAATCAAATAAGTCGTATCTTACTCAGACCAATAAATAGAGCTGAGGTTATAGTTAAAGCCGCTAGTAGAAAACCGAAATAACTAGTTATAGTGGGCATAAAGAAGCTAAATGAAATTTTTTTTTTTATACATACATATGTTTATAAAGCACTTCCCTAAGTTTCCATTTTGAGGAGAAAAATTGTAAAATAAACAAACTTGAAAGGTACAATTGAATATTTGTGATTCATCAATTACAGACGAAGCAAAATAGAGTGACATAGATAAGAAAGCAATTCATCATCTGTGACATCTACTCATCTTGTGATTTCAAATCAACAAATTCATTGAACAACTCGTGAGTTGAGTAAACCAATCTAATTAGATTATTTTCATCTTAATTTTAGATTATTTTAATTTTGTATTAAAAATAGAATATATAATATTTATTATTTATATTCTATATAATTATAAAATTATATATTATCAGGAATACAAAATAATAAAAATAATAATTAATATAAAAAAAAAAAAAGAATAAAAAGAAACTTTGTTGTTTAATTTAATTCAACTTAAAATTAATATGAAAGAAAATACGAAAAATATCTATTTGAAAACCCCCCTTGTTTTTTTTATTGTATCTAATTTTTTCTATTTTCCTTCTTCAGTTTAGAAGAAAAGAAGAAAGAGTGACCTTAGAATGTCATTTACTTTTTTTCCTTTGATTTTAATCCATTAGATTTAGTAGTAGGAGTTTCCATTCTTCTAATATATACAACGAGAAGAAAGAGGGTATCAGATCACTCGAAACTGGTATTCCGCCGTTTTTTTCTTTCCCCTTTTCTATTTATAATTTTAATAAAAAAAAGCTTTATCCTTGTAATTAAGCCAAGAAAGAACCTTTTTTGTGTCTAATACAAGAACAACTAATCAACTTTTTCTTCCATCAAATAGTATTTAATTTATTACCGCTATTATTGTTACTGAACGACTAACCAATTCCACTCTTTAAAATTAAATAAAAGGGAGTAGGTTCCAACAAAAAAAACATCTTTGACAATCACAAAAAAGTATATTTCTAGATTTCACATCTAATTGAATTGTAGAAATATGATAATTTCCTTCCTGAATTATTAGAAACCAATCGGTCGGATTACCATTTTAATTGATTCTCAGTTTCGAGTATAGTGCGAAACTAATAATAATAGAATAATGTCGAGAACCCTAATTTTAGAGTATAAAAAAATTCTTATACTCTCATTTAGTACAGTACATCGAGACAACCAAACCAACAAGCAAAGAAGAAAAAAATTATCTAGTCCTTAATCTCGCCACTTATTGTGAAATTGAATTGCTGTATCAGAAGAAGGATAGCTATACTGGTTCGGTATACTCGAAAGACACCCTTGGTACAATATTGACGATCTAACAAAGATTAAATTTCAGTAAATTTCTACTTACTGATGATTTCATCTTTTATGGAATCGACCCCCTTTTTACTGTACAAGAATATGTGGAGTTCGACATGTCTGGAAGCACAGGAGAACGTTCTTTTGCTGATATTATTACCAGTATTCGATACTGGATTATTCATAGCATTACTATACCCTCCCTATTCATTGCGGGGTGGCTATTTGTCAGCACGGGTTTAGCTTACGATGTATTTGGAAGTCCCCGCCCAAACGAGTATTTTACAGAGAGCCGACAAGGAATTCCATTAATAACCGGCCGTTTTGATCCTTTGGAACAACTCGATGAATTTAGTAGATCTTTTTAGGAGGCTCAAATGACCATAGATAGGACCTATCCAATTTTTACAGTACGATGGTTGGCTGTTCACGGACTAGCGGTACCCACCGTTTCTTTTTTGGGATCAATATCAGCAATGCAGTTCATCCAACGATAAACCTAATCCGAATTATAGAGCTACGACACAATCAAACCCAAACGAACAAAATGTTGAATTGAATCGTACCAGTCTCTACTGGGGTTTATTACTAATTTTTGTACTTGCTGTTTTATTTTCAAATTATTTCTTCAATTAATAGAAGAAAAGGAAATAGTAAGAATTATCTTATCCCAGTCGGAAAGATATCATTTCATAATTATCTATGACTGTTTATGTCTCTAGCATGACTACTTAATAAAATGTGGAGGAAAGTGGGATAAATGGCCGATACTACTGGAAGGATTCCTCTTTGGATAATAGGTACTGTAACTGGTATTGCTGTGATCGGTTTAATTGGTATTTTCTTTTATGGTTCATATTCCGGATTGGGCTCATCCCTGTAGTAATTGGATGAATTGAGTTTTCGAAATGAAAGTGTAAGAACTCAACAGGGATCCACCCTTTCTTTGACAAATTCGAGGGGGTCCCGTTGAGTTCTTAATAATTAAAATATTTTTTGTTCGTACAAATGACTCACTAGATATTAGATTGCTTTTTGCGATTAAAAAAAAAACTCCATTTATTTCATTGTTTTTGATGATGTTTTTGAAAAATCAACTTCATTAATTGATTCAAAACATCTTTTACGGAATAATATCTGTCAATACTTTTTATTTAAAATTGAAAGAAAGATAAAGTAAAAAAAAAGAAAGAATAAAAGGAATCGCTTGATTTACTTTTTCTGGGTGGTGCAATATAAATATAATGAATTCTATTGTATTATATTGGAATACATTCTTAATTATATTCTATATATTTATCGATCAAATATCATGTGAACCTAACCTTTCTTAAGTATCCTAATCGAATCTTACTCTAAATCGATTTTATTTTAGTATCTAATAGTATCGAATCATGATTGAATTCTTTTTTCTAAACAAGTTAATTGAAGACGTTTTGTATTTGGTCAATAAAATTCCCTCTCTTTTTTGTGTTTGTCCACTACTCCACCACATATTATATGTCATAAACATAAAAGTTCTAAGTTGGAAAAAATCGAAACTAAGAATAGGATTCTTTTAGGAAGGGGATCCAGAAGTATTATTTTCTTAAAATTTTGTAGAATATTTCGATACAAGCAAGAATGAATCGGACGGACTCTAGGAAAAGAAAAATAATCCCTCCTAGAATCCCGTTTTCCCCATTTCGAATTCTACTGTGCTTAATATGCTCTGCCTATTTATTTATTTTTTATCGAGCCGAATTTTCGTATATTAGAATAGAAATCTATTAATAGATTTCTATTCTAATATACGAAAATTCGGCTCGATAAAAAATAAATAAATAGGCAGAGCATATTAAGCACAGTAGAATTCGAAATGGGGAAAACGGGATTCTAGGAGGGATTATTTTTCTTTTCCTAGAGTCCGTCCGATTCATTCTTGCTTGTATCGAAATATTCTACAAAATTTTAAGAAAATAATACTTCTGGATCCCCTTCCTAAAAGAATCCTATTCTTAGTTTCGATTTTTTCCAACTTAGAACTTTTATGTTTATGACATATAATATGTGGTGGAGTAGTGGACAAACACAAAAAAGAGAGGGAATTTTATTGACCAAATACAAAACGTCTTCAATTAACTTGTTTAGAAAAAAGAATTCAATCATGATTCGATACTATTAGATACTAAAATAAAATCGATTTAGAGTAAGATTCGATTAGGATACTTAAGAAAGGTTAGGTTCACATGATATTTGATCGATAAATATATAGAATATAATTAAGAATGTATTCCAATATAATACAATAGAATTCATTATATTTATATTGCACCACCCAGAAAAAGTAAATCAAGCGATTCCTTTTATTCTTTCTTTTTTTTTACTTTATCTTTCTTTCAATTTTAAATAAAAAGTATTGACAGATATTATTCCGTAAAAGATGTTTTGAATCAATTAATGAAGTTGATTTTTCAAAAACATCATCAAAAACAATGAAATAAATGGAGTTTTTTTTTTAATCGCAAAAAGCAATCTAATATCTAGTGAGTCATTTGTACGAACAAAAAATATTTTAATTATTAAGAACTCAACGGGACCCCCTCGAATTTGTCAAAGAAAGGGTGGATCCCTGTTGAGTTCTTACACTTTCATTTCGAAAACTCAATTCATCCAATTACTACAGGGATGAGCCCAATCCGGAATATGAACCATAAAAGAAAATACCAATTAAACCGATCACAGCAATACCAGTTACAGTACCTATTATCCAAAGAGGAATCCTTCCAGTAGTATCGGCCATTTATCCCACTTTCCTCCACATTTTATTAAGTAGTCATGCTAGAGACATAAACAGTCATAGATAATTATGAAATGATATCTTTCCGACTGGGATAAGATAATTCTTACTATTTCCTTTTCTTCTATTAATTGAAGAAATAATTTGAAAATAAAACAGCAAGTACAAAAATTAGTAATAAACCCCAGTAGAGACTGGTACGATTCAATTCAACATTTTGTTCGTTTGGGTTTGATTGTGTCGTAGCTCTATAATTCGGATTAGGTTTATCGTTGGATGAACTGCATTGCTGATATTGATCCCAAAAAAGAAACGGTGGGTACCGCTAGTCCGTGAACAGCCAACCATCGTACTGTAAAAATTGGATAGGTCCTATCTATGGTCATTTGAGCCTCCTAAAAAGATCTACTAAATTCATCGAGTTGTTCCAAAGGATCAAAACGGCCGGTTATTAATGGAATTCCTTGTCGGCTCTCTGTAAAATACTCGTTTGGGCGGGGACTTCCAAATACATCGTAAGCTAAACCCGTGCTGACAAATAGCCACCCCGCAATGAATAGGGAGGGTATAGTAATGCTATGAATAATCCAGTATCGAATACTGGTAATAATATCAGCAAAAGAACGTTCTCCTGTGCTTCCAGACATGTCGAACTCCACATATTCTTGTACAGTAAAAAGGGGGTCGATTCCATAAAAGATGAAATCATCAGTAAGTAGAAATTTACTGAAATTTAATCTTTGTTAGATCGTCAATATTGTACCAAGGGTGTCTTTCGAGTATACCGAACCAGTATAGCTATCCTTCTTCTGATACAGCAATTCAATTTCACAATAAGTGGCGAGATTAAGGACTAGATAATTTTTTTCTTCTTTGCTTGTTGGTTTGGTTGTCTCGATGTACTGTACTAAATGAGAGTATAAGAATTTTTTTATACTCTAAAATTAGGGTTCTCGACATTATTCTATTATTATTAGTTTCGCACTATACTCGAAACTGAGAATCAATTAAAATGGTAATCCGACCGATTGGTTTCTAATAATTCAGGAAGGAAATTATCATATTTCTACAATTCAATTAGATGTGAAATCTAGAAATATACTTTTTTGTGATTGTCAAAGATGTTTTTTTTGTTGGAACCTACTCCCTTTTATTTAATTTTAAAGAGTGGAATTGGTTAGTCGTTCAGTAACAATAATAGCGGTAATAAATTAAATACTATTTGATGGAAGAAAAAGTTGATTAGTTGTTCTTGTATTAGACACAAAAAAGGTTCTTTCTTGGCTTAATTACAAGGATAAAGCTTTTTTTTATTAAAATTATAAATAGAAAAGGGGAAAGAAAAAAACGGCGGAATACCAGTTTCGAGTGATCTGATACCCTCTTTCTTCTCGTTGTATATATTAGAAGAATGGAAACTCCTACTACTAAATCTAATGGATTAAAATCAAAGGAAAAAAAGTAAATGACATTCTAAGGTCACTCTTTCTTCTTTTCTTCTAAACTGAAGAAGGAAAATAGAAAAAATTAGATACAATAAAAAAAACAAGGGGGGTTTTCAAATAGATATTTTTCGTATTTTCTTTCATATTAATTTTAAGTTGAATTAAATTAAACAACAAAGTTTCTTTTTATTCTTTTTTTTTTTTTATATTAATTATTATTTTTATTATTTTGTATTCCTGATAATATATAATTTTATAATTATATAGAATATAAATAATAAATATTATATATTCTATTTTTAATACAAAATTAAAATAATCTAAAATTAAGATGAAAATAATCTAATTAGATTGGTTTAATAAACAATTACTGTAACTGGATAAACCTTCGTAATTGAATAATAAAGTC
>NW_017728061.1:0-227 GCF_001865875.1 Lupinus angustifolius
ACCAATGGGTTTCTTACCTTATGGTAATGGGACAAGTTCCCAAACATTAGTGTCTTGCATGGATTTATACTCCTCTTTCATTGCTTCAATCAACTTTTCCGAATTGGAACTTTGGATGGCTTCACAAACATTTAATGGATCATTGTCCATTAATCCATCACTCTCATGTTCCAGGAGAAAGCAAATGTAGTCATCTGGAATTGCATTTCTCCTTTCTCTAGTGGATC
>NW_017728061.1:327-1341 GCF_001865875.1 Lupinus angustifolius
AACTGCTCACTGTACGGGAGTCCAATTTCTTTTCATGAGGCCTATAAGGCCTTGCCTCAGCTGGACATCCCCACACATCAAAATGCTTTAGACTAGGCTTTCGCCCAGTCCAATACTCATAAGGTGTTTTGGCAGTTGCCTTAATCGACACCCTATTAAGAATATAAGCTGCAGTCTTAAGTGCTTCTCCCCATAGTGACTCTGGTAAGGTAGAGTGACAAATCAAACTCCTCACCATGTCCTTAAGAGTTCGATTTCGTCTTTCAGACACACCATTCATGCTAGGCGATTCTGGCATGGTGTATTGTGGGACTATACCACATTCCTCCAGGTATTTGGCAAAAGGCCCTGGATGTTGTTCACCTGAACCGTTATATCTGCCATAGTATTCACCACCACGGTCATATCTGACGCACGTAATCCTTTTGCTGAGTTGATTTTCAACTTTAGCCTTAAAAGTTTTGAACACGTCCAATGATTGGGACTTTTCATTAATTAGAAAAATGTATAAAAATGTATGCATAACAAGAATAATCGTCTATGAATGATATGAAGTATCGTTGACCATTCTAGGAAGCCGTAGGGAATGGCCCACAAATATCCGTATGTATCAATTCTAAGACGTCTGAAGCTCTATATGCACCATATTTCGATTGTTTGGTCTGTTTACCTTTTATGCATTTGGCACAAACACTAAGGTTTGTGAAGTCAATGGAATCCAAAATCCCATATGACACAAGACGCTCAATTCTCTTTTGAGAAATGTGACCTAGGCGCTTGTGCCATAATGCACCTGAATTATTATTTTCAATTTTACGGTTAGTATCACGTGATTCCACATTCAGGGTTTTGCTATAATCAGTTATAGTGTTTAGTATATAAAGATTGTCATTTAACATAAGTGAACCAGTTCCAACAACATTTGAATTTAAAGACAATTGAACCGAATTGTTTCCAAATGAACGACAATATCCAAATTTGTCCAAATAAGAAACATAAATTAAATTCCGTTTA
>NW_017728061.1:1441-2081 GCF_001865875.1 Lupinus angustifolius
AGTGTACCATTAACATCAAGTCTTTGGACAGTGATATTAACTACAAGTGGTACTCTTGTTGTAATGATCAAACATTTATAATAAGGCATGTCAACTTACGAATCCCTCTTTGGATTGATTCATCAGTCACATGTATCAAAAATTTAGAATTATAACATGTTTATCATCACAAGTGTGTATGATCTTCGGCCAAATATTAACTTTCTTTTGGGCCAGCTAATACTCGAATGAATAATCATACACACTTACATCTAATATTCCTTGTGAGTTATATCCATGAGAGAGGTCACTTTGGCGACATTTCACTTCAATTGGCTCACTTAAAATAACAGACAACCTTAATGGACAACCAAATAATAATTAAAAAAACCAATGCACAAAGATACCAAAGCCCCATAAACTTTATTGTACTCTCGCTTGGGCGAGGTACTCTCGCTTGGGCGAGGTACACTCGCTTGGGCGAGGTACTCTCGCTTGAGCGTGATAGAAGCCAATGATGTTGTTTGGCTCTCGCTTGAGCAAGACATTCCCGCTTGATCGAGCCTTATGTCACCCATACACTCGCTTAGGTGAGCTATCGCTTGGGCGAGGATTAGGGGTGTTCGCGGTCCATTTGGATCGGTTTTTAGGCAAAAAAT
The DNA here is from genome assembly GCF_001865875.1 of Lupinus angustifolius. Classification (NCBI taxonomy): domain Eukaryota; kingdom Viridiplantae; phylum Streptophyta; class Magnoliopsida; order Fabales; family Fabaceae; genus Lupinus; species Lupinus angustifolius. Next base: position 2,080 of record NW_017728061.1, read on the forward strand.
GA
>NW_017728061.1:2181-2423 GCF_001865875.1 Lupinus angustifolius
ATATTAAGATGTCCGATCCAATCCGATCCAAATATAATATGCGGTTTCGGTTCGGTTTGGATCGGTTTTTTTTATAAAATATTAAAATGGCACTTATATTCAAAACTCATACAAATGACTAAATATTAAACATAAAACAACAATAAAAATAATGTTCAACAACATTAAAATGTATACAACAATAGTATAAGTAAACGACATATACAGTAGTAATAAACAATAAGACAATAATAATAAAAGTA
>NW_017728061.1:2523-4842 GCF_001865875.1 Lupinus angustifolius
GCTTGGGCGAGCCACTCTCGCTCGGGCGAGACACTCTCGCTCGGGCGAGACACTCTTGCTTGAGCGAGAGCACTGGGACAAAACACGAACTTTGCAATTTCTGCATCGCTGTTCTTCGAAAAATTACCCAAAAATTCAAGAAAACAGCAGAAAAACAATATTCATTCATTTCGAATCTATCTATATTCATTTGAAAAAGTGTGAATGTCTATCCTAATTGATCCATGGCATAAATGAAAAACATAAAAAACCTAAATCAATCCAGATTTTGGGGAAGAAAATCAAGAACCCTAATTTCACTCATGAATCAAATTGGGGTGGCTCTGATACCACTTGTTGGAGATTTTCTCCATCTTTAATCCTTAGATTGAACGCGGAAGTCCTTATGATCATGGCTTCGTTCCGATAACCTAATGTTTATGCCCATACATAAACCCATATGGAACGACCATGATTTAGACCGAAGAAACCCCAATTGATTTCATGGTGAAGAAGAAGAGCATACCTTGATTAGCTATTTGGAATCTCGAAGGTATGAGGAGGTGATGATCTTCCAGATATTAGAGCACTTGATGGTTTTCCTTATGCTTCTCTAGAGGGGAATGAGAATGCTAGAAGCTGGAGTTCGGGCCTTGTGAGGAGAGATGCCTTATGGTTATCCTTATGGCTGACTTGATAATGTTTTCTCCTTATGGATAACACTAACCTCATCCACCTTAATTCTCCTTAACCCTACACTTGAAAACCTGTTGCTCTACAAATGGGAACCATAACCCATATAAGTAACCCCATAGTGGTTACTAGTTAAGTTGCAATAATTCTGATTCAGTCCTTTCATCAAATCAGAAATTACCTGAAGGTATCTACACTTATAATATTTCATAACACATATGCCCTTAGCCACCAAATTAATTATTGAAGATGATTTTATGTTTTGGCTAATTAAATAATGGCCATAACACAATTATAGAATTATATTTGTGACCCACAAATTGTCAGAAATTCTAACATTACAACCTTGTGGAACTAAACTTGGTGTTCTTTCATGGAGGTATTCATCTCTCTTTTCCATTATATTGGCTTAAATGGAAATGAATAACTAACTGCTCTGTTGTTGGGATTAGATCTATTATTAAAGACTTGTAGAATGTAATTACAATCAATTTGACTCTCATAAGTGTATGCACAATGAATGACATTTAAGCGGGCTGACCATGCCCGCAATTGGTTAACGGACAAAAAGTCATACCCTTCTCGTTTTAAAACGGGCTAATGGGCGGCCCGCGGACATTTTCCTGTTTACATTAAAAAAAAACCAACAATGGTGAATGCTAAGTTATCAAATGTCAATTCAAATTTCCTATGTAGTACATTAGGCAGTAAATCAATAGATTTTACCTAACCACATTACATAACAATTAAAAGTCTCCATAATAATAATTCAAAACATGTCTCTCTAAGTGTATTAGGTAATAATTCTCTCTAACAATGTAAATATGTAATAATGTAAAGGAGTTTGGGCCACTGGGCCAAAATTAAAATTTTAAAGGGTTGAATGTAATGCCCGCGAGCAGCCCGCGGAGCCCGTTTAAAATGCCCGCTAATAAAGCGGACAAACGGGCCGGGCAATATGGGCTAACAGGCAAAAATATCATGCCCTGTGCACAATTTTTTGCGGGCAATGTGGGCTGGCCTGCGGGTAATGCCCATATTGACATCCCTAATGACATCACATGACTGATAAGTGCAATTAATAACCCGTATCCTTCAATCATAACGCATTTCTACATATATCACACAATGACTTGCCCGTATCCATTTGTTCACAATTTGACGGTGAACAATATTTATTTACAAACTTATGTCAGTTTAATATGATGCATTCACATGATTATTTGAATGTCTTAGGAGATAATTGATAACTTTGTTTTATTTAAATAGTATAATATATAAAAATTTACACACGGTTGTTGCTTCATACACTATTTATGAAAATTTATAAACAATTATTACTTCATTCGTCATATATGGATTTTTATTTTTTTGAAGAACAACGAATGAATGATAATTAGAGATGAATAGTTATTGATATAGTGACAATGTATGAAATTCATACACTATTTGTATATACAATTTGTTCTATTACTGAATTTGTTAGTAAAATATTCTCGATATTTTTTATGTCTTTTATTGACGTGTCTTTTGACTCTCATATACATTAACATCTTCCTTATCAATTGCAATATTTTAAATAAAGTATCACGTTATTTATTGAGTTTTACTAATTTTGAACTTATATAGGGCAATACCAACCTATTT
>NW_017728061.1:4942-9505 GCF_001865875.1 Lupinus angustifolius
TATATATATATATATATATATCCTCAAAACTTATTCTTTTTAATGAAGAAAGATGGACATTTGGCATCCTTTGTTTTATGAATGTTATATATTTATTCTATATACCGTAAATATTTATATGTAATCAATATATTATCTATTTATTTTTATTAGTTATATTTAAGAGTCAATGATCAAATATGAGCAGTGAAAGATACAATAATAGCATAAAAAGAATTTTTTTATTACCTATAAGGTGTTAGTCTAGTAGTGTAAGACATCGCTAGATCCTCAAGAAGATCAAAATGTTAAGAGTTCAATTCATAGGAGTGACACTTGTTCAGAGGGATAACCACATACTGCAAAAGAGATTAGTTTCTTACCTTACCCTTGGTAATACAAAAAAAATAATAGCATAAAAAATTTATTATAAAATGCATACCTTTTTTTCTTGTGTAATAATTTGAAGATGAATGATGAAAATATATGCTTTGTATATAGTGTGGCTCCATGGTTATTAACTAACAAATAATTCATAACAGAAGTTATTAACTAACAAATAACCAAAGAAAAAAAACAAAGCCAAACTAATCTAATCATCTGGCTCCATGGTTGGTTGACAAAGAAGTAATCTTTTTATAATGAAAACAAGTGTTTGATGAAATGTTTGAATAAATCCACAGCTGTTTACTAGCCAAAGTACCTTCATCACAACTATGTCATAGGCATGAATATTTTGATCTTCCTTCTGGTTTAAACTTGGTATAATTATGGACATTCACACCTTGATCAGATTTTTTGCAATTCTAGACTTGGAGTTGGTCTAGCACTTAATCAACTTGGTCTGGCACTTGATCAACTTGGCGTGGCTTGTGTAGCAGCCTTAATTCATCCTTGTTTGATCATTATCTTCATATTTTGACATCCCCCTACAAGTTGGACTATGTATATCACATAGTCCAAGCTTGGATGAAAGAGGATAGAACTTGGCAGGTGCAAGAGTCTTAGTAAAAATGTCCGCAATCTGAAAATTAGTAGAAGTAGGCATCAAGTGAACAAATCCACTAGTGACTTTTTCTCTAATGAAATGGAAATCTATTTCAACGTCTTTCGTCCTTTCATGAAACAATGGATTGGCAGCAATATAAAGAGCAGATTGGTTATGACAATACAACACAATAGGATTAGTCTTAATAATGAGTAAATCATTGAAAAGATACATTAACCATTGGGCTTCACAGCCTACAAGAGCAAGTGCTCTAAACTCAGCTTCAGTAGAGGATCTTGAGATAGTCCTCTGTCTTTTGCTCTTCCAAGATATAAGATATTCACGAAGAAGAAAGCAATAACTAGTTACAGATCTTCTATTTAAATGCAAACCCCCAATTTGAATCACTAAAACCCTTGAGGCCAATATTTGTCTTGTTGGAAAAGAATAGCCCCTTTCCAGGGGAATTCTTGAGGTATCTAAGGATTGTTAGGCCTACTTTATGGTGTTCTATGGTGGGCTTGGATAGGAATTCACTTAGGTGGCTTACTTCATAAGAGATGTCAGGTCTAGTGTGAGTGAGATAGATGAGTCTGCCTAACAATCTCATATAGGCAGTGGGATTAGGATGACTAGGACCAAAGGTGTCGTGAATTTTTACAATGTTGTCCATAAGGGTTGAGGCAGGTTTGGATGAAAGTAACCCTGCATCTTGAAGAAGATCAAGGGTGTATTTTCGTTAGCATAGACTAATGCCTCTTTTGGTCTTGGCAACTTCCATCCCAAGGAAGTACTTCAAAGTTCTTAGGTTCTTAATGCTAAATGTTTTATCAAGAAGTTGTTTGTCAGTCTAAATTTATGTCAAATCATTCCTAGCTAGAACAAGATCATCAACATATATTACTATGGCAGTAAAAGAATGATAAGAATGTTTAACAAATAAAGAGTGATCAACCTTGGACTGAATATAACCATTCTGCACAAGAATAACACTTAATTTTACTTAATTTTACATTCCTTTGCCTACTAGCTTGTTTTAATCCATACAAGGATTTTTGGAGTTTTCGGACTTCAGATTTATCAATAACATGAAGGCCTTGAGGGATTTTCATATAGACTTGTTCAAGTATGTCTAGATGAAGAAAGGTTGTGTTGACATCCAATTGGTGAAGGTGTCAATTCTTAATGGATGTCAAGGCTAGGATGACTCTTATGGTAGTCAGTTTTATAACAGGGCTAAAGGTATCTGGGTAATATATTCCTGTAGTTTGAGTGTATCCTTTAGCCACTAATATGGCCGTATATCTATTGATGGTTCCATCAGGATTGTGTTTAACTTTAAGAATTCATTTACATCCTATCGCTCTCTTCCCTTTATAGAGATCAGTGACAATCCAAGTTTTATTTTTTTTCAAGGCTTCCAATTCTTATCTTATGGCATCAATCAAATGTTGATGTTGTATGGCTTGATTGAAGTCATTAGGTTCACCAAAATAGGAAAGATTAGGAACAAATCTTCTGTATTGGGCAGAAAGGTTCTTATAGGACAAAACAGAAGTTAAAGGGTATTTAGCATGAGTAGGAGCATTTAGAAGTAAGAGAGCTCATCAACGTACAATGATAGTCCTCTATATATCTTGGAGGCTTTCTCTACCTAATAGAGGTTCTAATAACCTCATTATGCTCCTCATTAATAGTGTTCTCAATGGTCTGATTATGCTCAACAATAGGATTAGTGTGCTCAAATTGATGCATCTGAAGATTGAGGATGTTATCATGAATATGGTGATCAAGATAATGATCTTCTTGGTTAAAGGAGTCAGTAGGTAGAGATCCAATATCATTGTCCTCGGCTAGTTTATCCTGCTAAGAGAAGGGCTATACTTCTTCATAAAACATAACATTTCTAGAGATGAAAGTTTCCCTTGTCCCTAAGTCACAAAGAACATATCCCTTAACCCTTTGTTTGAAGCCTAAGAAAACACACTTCGTAGCTCTAGGTCAAACTTTCTTCTATTGTTCACAATAATGGAAGCATAACACAAACATCCAAAGACTTTCAAATTAAGTAGATCACGATTATGGTTAAAAAGAACTTGGTAAGGAGACTTGTCTTTTAAGATATTGGAAGGTTGTTTGTTTATCAGGAACACTGCATGAGTAGCTGCAAAATTCCATAAGCATTTTGGTATGGAAGATTGAAACATGATGGCTCTTGTAACACCTAGGATTTGTTTATTTTTTCTCACCACAATACTATTCTGTTGTGGAGTCTCAACACAACAAGTCTGATGAAGGATACTCTTTAAACTATAAAACTCATTCATTTTAAACTCTACACCATTATCAGATCTAATATTTTGGGAAGTTCGTTTCATTTAATATTGTATGAGTCAGTTCTTCTAAAGACCGATTCTTTCTCTCTACAACACCATTCTGTTGTGGTGTTCTATGAGCAGAAAAATTGTGATTGATGCCAAGATCATCACAGAATTCTTCAAATGAAGAGTTTTGAAATTCTCCCCCATGATCACTTCTTATAGTAGCGATTTTTGGTGATTTTTCATTTTGAGCTGTTTTAGCATAAATTATAAAGGCTTTGAATGCCTCATTATTATGAGTTAAGAATAGAGTCCAAGTATATCTTGAAAAATCATCTACTATAACAAGAGCATAGTAGTTACCATCTATGAAGCACGGATTCGTCAAACACCCTCACGTGTCGGTGTCCGACACGTATCTGACACGGATACGCTCGGATTCGCGAAGGATACGTATCCATAGAGTATCCAAAAATTAAAAAAATAAAATTAAATAAATAAATATTAAGACACGTATCTGATTCGTTTTCAATAAAATATAGGATATATGAATTCGTTTTCAGTAAAGTATATGATATATAGATTCGTTTCCAATAAAACATGACAAGATAGATTCTTATCCAATAAAACATGATAAGATAGATTCGTTTCCAATAAAACAGGATAAGATAGATCCGTTTCCAATAAAACAGGATAAGATATATTTGTTATGGAGGACAATGATTTTAGGATAGATTCGTTTTCATTATAATAGGATAAGATAGATTTGTTATGAGGACAACGATTTTAAATTTCCATTATATTTTTTACTTTTGATATTTTGATTTACACTTATAATTTTATCATATTTTATGTGTTTTTATTATTTTATACGCGTATCCCTGAACGTATCGTATCTTGTATTTTGGAAAAAATGCGTATCGACGTATCAGATACGTATCGTACCTGACACACGTATCAGTATCAGTGCTTCATAGGTTACCATGATAACTTTTTGTCCTTGAGGGGCCAAATAATTTCATGTGTAGTAACTGCAATGGTCTATCAGAAGAAACTATATGCTTAAGTTTAAAAGAAGTTTTTGTTTGTTTACCCATTTGACAAGCACTACATAGTTTGTCTTTAACAAACTTAATTTTGGGTAAACCAACAACTAAATCTTTCTTAATGAGTTTGATCAAATGGTCCATATGTATATGAGCAATTCTCATATGCCAAAGCTATGCACCCTGATTATCATTAGCAACTAAACATGTTATTGGTAAAGAGGAGTTT
>NW_017728062.1:0-258 GCF_001865875.1 Lupinus angustifolius
GAGGAAGTGGATGAGGATGAGGATGAAGATGAGGATGAGGATGAGGATATTGATGAGGTTGAGGATAGGATGATGATGAGGATGAGGATTGGATGAGGAATTGGAGTAGGAGGATGAGGATGAATATAGGATGAGGATGAAGACAAAGATAGGATGAGGATGAAGAGGAGGGTAGGATGAGGATGGGGATGAGGATGAGGATAGGATGAGGATGAGGACAAAGATAGGATGAGGAAGAGGATGAGGATGAAGAGGAGG
>NW_017728062.1:358-8159 GCF_001865875.1 Lupinus angustifolius
TGAGGATGAGGATGAGGATGAGGATGAGGATGAGGATGAGGATGAGGATGAGGAGGAGGTTAGGATGAGGATGAGGATGGATGAGGATGAGGACGAAGATGAGGATGAAGATGAGGATTTGGATAGGATGAGGATGGGGAAGAGGATAGGATGAGGATGAGGATGAGGATGAGGATGAAGAGGAGGGTAGGATGAGGATGGGGATGATCATGAGGATAGGATGAGGACGAGGATAGTTTGAGGATGAGGATGAGGATTAGGATAGGATGAGGTCATGGAGGAGTGTTAGTGAGTTTTCTCCTAGCTTCTTGGCTGAGTCAAGACCCCTTGTTCTTATCAAGAGTATCATTCTCTTGTGGCGAACTTCACAAGGCTTATCAAACATTCCATTGTTTGTGGCGCCATTCCATCCCTAACCTTTTCCATATTCTCAAATCCACCATAAACACCAACACCAAACCGTGAGCAAGCACTCCTTGTTCATACAAACCGAAACCATCCATATACACATAAACAACCATCATTCCAATTCACATCATTACAAACCGTGCATCACTTTCATTCCATTCTACAATCACTTCATCAATTCTCAACAAATTGCAAGCCAACCGAGGCTAATCAAAGTACAAATATTCAAAGCAATCAAATAAGTTCCAACAAAGTGAATCATCAATCAACAAAGAGGACTTTCACAAGAAACGATCCTATAACAAAGGCAATCCACAAAGAGGTTGTCATCAAGTGGTCATCAGAGCTCAGTTCTTGCCTGAAAGTCACAATTATAATATCTTTATCAAAATAAGACTAAGGCATTGAATTTGAGGCAGCACCACAAGTAAGTGCAATTTCAAATTTTTCTTTCTAAAAATTCTTCTACTTCTACCCAAATTTCTTTCCCTTGGCCGAACCAAAAGCCATACATACACACAAAACCATACCCTAAACACATTACCCTACAAAAATCAAATCCATCCACAAAATACCCTACAAAACCGAGACATCCCAAGCACAAATCATCCAAAATACAACCCAAAACACCAAATACCTACACAAACCGAATATAAACCCTAACCCTAACCCAAACACATCAAGCCAAACACAAAACCTTAAACCTAACCCAAAAACCTACCCAAACCGAGACCAAAACCTAACCCTAACCCACAAAACCTACACAAACACTACCCTACAACCTACACACAATCCAGCCGAGCCACAAACCAAATAAATTGGTAATCTTGTGAACTTGTCACACGTTTTTGATACTACAACTTGATCACTTGACTCACTCAAGAATCAAAGGAGAAAATTGAGAGAAAAGTGAGAGAGTGTAAACACTTGAGAGAAGAGTAAGGAGAGTGACATTATGGCTAGTCCAGAAGATAGTGGTTCTCCATTATCACCAAGGACAGCCGTGCTACATGCCATGATAAGCACCCAATTTCAGGCCCTACAACGGCAAATGGATGAAATGAGAATAGATGTTAGGAGGCTGGAGGGTGACTCTAGTAGTGAGATAGATCATAGGAGAAGGAGGAGGAGAGATAGAAGAGGTGGCCGTGAGGATGAGGGCCATGGTGAGAGGAGGAATAGGTATGAGGAGGAGGAGGGCCGTGGTGAGAGGAGAGGTAGGCGAGAGGAGGATGAGTATGAGGGAGGATATGGGAGAGGAAGGTATGAGGAGGATGATTTTGAGGGTGGCCGTGAGGGAGGTGGTCGTGAGAGAGGAGGCCGTGGAGATAGGAGGAGGGAGGATAGGTTAGAGGGAGTAAAAATAAAAGTCCCTACATTCCTAGGACTTAATAACCCTGAGGCCTATCATGAGTGGGAGTTAAAGATGGAACAAGTGTTTGAATGCCAACACTATAGTGAGGAAAAGAAGGTAAAGGTTGCTGCCCTAGAATTTAAGGAATATGCTATGGTGTGGTGGGACCAGATCCAAAAGGAGAGGAGGAGGTATGGTGAGGAAGTAGTAAATACTTGGGGGGAGATGAAGAGGGTGATGAGGAGAAGGTTTGTTCCAAGTTCCTACCAAAGAGATGTGCATAACAAATTGCAAAGACTAACTCAAGGTAACAAATCGGTTGATGAATACTTCAAGGAGATGGAGCTGGCCTTACTTAGGTCCAACTTCCATGAGGACCGAGAAGCTACAATGGCTCGGTTCCTACATGGGTTGAACCCTGAAATTCAGGATATTGTGGAGCTTCAACCATATGTTGAGTTAGATGACCTTGTCCAAAAGGCCATCAAGGTAGAGCAACAAATCAAGAGGAGGAAGTCTAAGTACTCCTCTAATTCAACAACCAAGTATCCACCAAATACTTGGAAAGACAAAAGCAAGAAGGAGGGCAATGCAACAAAAGAAATTGTCCCTAGTTCTAAAGAAGCCGTGGGGACAACCAAGTCCCAAGGTAAGCAGCCCCTTGATCCAAATCAAAGGAGCCGTGATATAAAATGTTTTAAATGTTTGGGGCGTGGCCATATTGCGTCTCAATGCCCTACAAGAAGAACTATGATGGTTCTAAATGGGGACATTGAGTCCCAATCTGAGTCAGCTAGTGATGAAGAACATGACAATGAGGGTGATCTTAATATGCCCGATGGAGACCTACTCATGGTTAGGAGGCTCCTTGGGAGTCAAAACCGAAATCATGAGGAAAGTCAAAGAGAAAACATTTTTCATGCTCGCTGCCTTGTACAAGGTAACATATGTACCCTCATCATTGATGGAGGAAGTTGTGCTAACGTGGTTAGCACAAGAACGGTGTCTAAATTGAAGCTTATCACCAAGGCACACCCAACACCATATAGGCTGCAATGGCTTAATGATGTGGGGGAGATGGTCGTGAATAAGCAAGTTGAGGTCCCTTTTTCCATTGGAAAATATGAGGACATAGTCCTATGTGATGTGGTCAACATGGAGGCCAGCCATATGCTATTGGGAAGACCATGGCAATATGATAAAAATGCTACCCATGAAGGGCGTACTAACAAGTACACATTTATGCATAATAATCATAAAATGGTCTTATCACCCTTGTCCCCAAAACAAGTGAGTGATGATCAGCGTAGGCTGAAAGAAAAGATTGACCAAGAGAAAAAGGAGGTCACGGCTGAAACCATAGACTCTAGCCAAGTCAAGAAGAATGATCGAAAGGATCAAAAGAAAAGCTACTTTGTCACAAAAAGTGAAGTAAAGCATGCCCTAGTCACAAGGCAGCCCATGTACTTACTTTTGTGCCAAAGTTTTTGCTTAAATAGCACGGCTATTGATAAGGCTTCTATGCCTCAAAATTTGAAAGACTTCTTGAATGAGTTCAATGATGTATTCCCTGAAGAAGTCCCTAGTGGACTTCCACCTTTAAGGGGCATTGAACATCATATTGACTTGATTCCTGGTGCATCATTGCCCAATAGGCCTGCCTATAGGAGCAATCCTCAAGAGACTAATGAAATTCAAAAACAAGTCGAGGAATTTATGCACAAGGGTTGGGTTCAAGAAAGTCTAAGTCCTTGTGCAGTCCCAGTCATCCTAGTTCCAAAGAAAAATGGAGCCTGGAGGATGTGCACTGACTGTAGGGCCGTGAACAACATCACGGTCAAATATAGACATCCCATTCCTAGATTGGATGATCTCTTAGAGGAATTACATGGTGCCTGCATCTTCTCAAAAGTGGATTTGAAGAGTGGGTACCATCAAATTCGGATTAGAGAAGGGGATGAGTGGAAAACAGCCTTCAAAACAAAATATGGCTTGTACTAGTGGATGGTAATGCCTTTTGGCTTAACCAATGCGCCAAGCACATTTATGAGGCTGATGAACCACGTTCTAAGGGATTTCCTTGGAAAATTTGTTGTGGTGTACTTCGATGACATCCTAATATATAGCAAGAGTCTTGATGAACATTATGAACACCTAAAAAGTGTTTTGCTTATATTAAGGAAAGAGAAGCTATACGCCAACCTTGAGAAGTGCAGCTTCTGTGTTGATCACGTGATATTCCTTGGTTTCATAATCAGTTCTAATGGGGTACACGTAGATCCTGAAAAGATAAAGGCTATCCAAGAATGGCCCACTCCAAAAAGCACCACGGATGTGAGAAGTTTTCATGGCCTTGCAAGTTTTTATAGAAGGTTTGTCAAGGACTTTAGTACCTTGGCTGCACCTCTAAATGAAGTGGTCAAAAAGAATGTGGGGTTCCATTGGGGTGATAAGCAAGAAGAAGCCTTCAAAAGGCTTAAGGAGAAGCTCACACACGCTCCAATTTTGAGATTACCAAATTTTACAAAATCCTTTGAAATTGAGTGTGATGCTTCAAATGTTGGAATTGGGGCTGTGCTAATGCAAGATGGGCATCCTATTGCCTATTTTAGTGAGAAGTTAGGGGGGGCTGCCCTTAACTACTCTACATATGATAAAGAGCTATATGCCCTAGTGAGGGCCTTACAAACTTGGCAACATTATCTACTGCCCAAGGAATTTGTTATTCATAGTGATCATGAATCACTTAAATATTTAAAGGGGCAAGGCAAGCTAAACAAAAGACATGCCAAGTGGGTGGAATTTCTGGAGCAATTCCCTTATGTGGTTAAACACAAAAAGGGAAAAGCTAATGTGGTAGCTGATGCCTTATCAAGAAGGCATGCTTTGATTGCTACCTTAGAGACCAAGCTCTTAGGTCTCGAATGTGTGAAGGGCTTGTATGAACATGACCCTGATTTTGCTACACACTATGCCAAGTGCATGAATTCAGCCCATGAGGGTTATTATAGGCATGAAGGGTTTCTTTTTAAAGATAAAAGACTTTGTATCCCTAAGAGTTCTGTAAGGGATTTACTGTTGAGAGAAGCCCATGAAGGGGGGCTGATGGGTCATTTTGGTTCCCAAAAGACCCTTGATATATTGCATGATCACTTTTATTGGCCTCATATGAGGCGTGATGTTCAACTTTTATGTGAAAAATGCATTACTTGCAAACGGGCTAAGTCCAAGGCCATGCCTCATGGACTTTACACTCCATTGCCCGTCCCTGATTCACCATGGATAGACTTATCCATGGATTTCGTGGTTGCTTTACCACGAACTAAGAGTGGCAAAGATTCAATTTTTGTTGTAGTGGATAGATTTTCTAAAATGGCTCATTTTATACCTTGCAAAAAAATTGATGATGCTTGTCATATTGCAGGGTTATTCTTCAAAGAAGTGGTAAGGCTACATGGCTTACCAAGGAGCATAGTGAGTGATAGGGATGCCAAATTCCTAAGTCACTTTTGGAGAACCCTTTGGGGAAAGCTTGGCACAAAGCTTCTTTTCTCTACCACATGCCATCCTCAAACAGATGGGCAAACTGAAGTGGTCAATAGGACACTCTCTACCTTGTTGAGGGCTGTCCTAAGGAAGAACTTAAATGCATGGGAAGAGTGCCTTCCCCACGTGGAGTTTGCCTATAACAGGGCAACTCATAGTGCAACAAAGCATTCACCATTTGAAATTGTTTATGGTTTTAACCCACTAACTCCCCTTGATTTATTACCTTTTCCAGGTACATCATTGTTGAAACATAAAGATGGTAAAGCCAAGGCTGAGTATGTGAAGAAGCTACATGAGAAGGTGAAGGAACAAATTGAGAAGAGAACCGAGAGTTATGCAAGATCAGCCAACAAGGGAAGAAAGGAAGTCATCTTTGAACCAGGAGATTGGGTTTGGATCCATATGAGAAAAGAAAGATTTCCATCTCAAAGGAAATCAAAGCTTCAACCTAGAGGGGACGGCCCTTTTCAAGTCTTGGAAAGGATAAACAACAATGCATACAAATTGGACTTGCCTAGTGAGTATGGAAATATTAGTGCTACTTTCAATGTGGCTGACTTAACTTTTTTTGATACAGGTGATGAAAATGCTTATTCGAGGTCGAATTCTTTCGAAGAAGGAGGGGATGATGTAAACCCATTGGGACATAACATCATTGAAGACCCTTTACATGGCTTAGGAGGACCTATGACTAGAGCTAAAACCAAAAAGGCCCAAGAAGCACTTCGGCAACTCATATTTTCTATCATGGAAACAAGTGCAAATGGGACCAAGCATGAAGAGAAGGCTTTAATTTGCATAAGTCTTAATGAAGAGCTTAAGGAAGGCCACGGCCTAAGGGAGGATCCACCTTGATCTCTTTAGTTCTTACATTAGTAATTAGGACCATAAATAAGTGGGAGTTGTCTTAAAACCCACACTAGTTTAGGACTTTTATTTATCATGTCTTTAATTTAGGTGTCATTTTATTACATTTAATTTTATGAAGGTTCATGTCTTGTAGGAAAGGAGGCACGGTCACACTTAGAGATAAAGCAAAGAGATAGAACATTTGGATGAAAGCTTGGAGGGAAAAGATGCACGCCCAAAAGCTTAGAGATAAAGCAAGGAGATAGAACATTTGGATGAAAGCTTGGAGGGAAAAGAGCACGTCCAAAAGCTAAGAGATAAAGCAAGGAGATAGAGCATGGATGAAAAGCTTGGAGGGAAAATCTAGAGCCAAAAGCCACACGGCTATAATCAAGGGAGATCTAATCTCCACAAGATAAGGATCTCCTAATCTAATTTCCCCAAGTCCACACGGCTATAATTAAGGGAGATCTAATCTCCACAAGATAAGGATCTCCTAATCTAATTTTCAAACAAGCAAATCAAAAGGAGGATCAAATTATATCATCAACATGAAGATAATGGAAGATATTATTTCAACCACTCATCAAGGCAATCTCAATTCAAATCCACCATCACCATTCGTCCAACACATGAAGATTAGATTGAGATTAGATAGGATTAGTTTATCTTTTCATGCCTTTTGATTTTGGCAATGTAAACCGAATTCCTTTCCCTATATATATGACCCATATGCACAAGGAATAAAGTAGATTGAATTTTATGTTAAATAAACCATTGTTAGTGAGTTTTCTCCTAGCTTCTTGGCTGAGTCAAGACCCTTTGTTCTTATCAAGAGTACCATTCTCTTGTGGCGAACTTCACAAGGCTTATCAAACATTCCATTGTTTGTGGCGCCATACCATTCCAATTCCCCTTCCATATTCCTAAACACTTACAAACACGCCAACCTTCAATCCACCATCCAAACCGTGATCACCTTGCACTCCATCATCAACCAACAATCATCCATCAACCACTACAAACCGTGAGCATCAATTCCACCATCAACCAACAATCATCCACAACATACAACCCATCATCAACTACAAACCGTGAGCATCATTCCATTATCAATCATTCATAAAGCAATTCTTTAAAGTCCAAACCGAGGCAAATTCAAAGCAAAACTACAAAGCAAATCAAGCAAATACAAGTACAATCAACACTAAAAAGGACTTTCACAAGAAACGATCCTACAACAAAGGCAATCCACAAAGAGGTTGTCATCAGATAGGATGAGGACGAGGATAGGATGAGGAATTGGAGGAGGAGGAGGAGGAAGAGGATAGGATGAGGACGAGGAAGAGGATGAGGATGAAGAGGAGGGTAGGATGAGGATGGGGATGAGGATGAGGATAGGATGAGGAGGAGGATAGGATGAGGATGCGGATAGGACGACGAGGAGGGCAAGGAGGATGAGGATAGGATAGGATGAGGTTGTGGAGGATAGGATAGGATAGGATGGGGATGCGGATGAGGATGCGGATGAGGATGAGGATGAGGATGGGGATGCGCATAAGGATGAGGGTGAGGATGAGGATGAAGATGAGGATGAGGATGAGGATGAGGTTGAGGATGAGGATGAGGACGAAGATAGGA
>NW_017728062.1:8259-8953 GCF_001865875.1 Lupinus angustifolius
GATGAGGATGAGGATAGGATGAGGATGAGGAAGATGATGAGGAGGTGGATAGGATGAGTTTGAGGATGAGGTTGGGGATGGGGATGAGGATGAGGATGGGGATGGGGGTGACGATGAGGATCAGGATAGGGATGAGGATGAGGATGCGGACGGGGATGAGGATGAGGATGAGGAAGAGGATGAGGATGCCAATGGGGGATGGGGATGAGGATGCGGATGAGGATGAGGACGAAGATAGGCTGAGGAAGAGGATGAGGATGAAGAGGAGGGTAGGATGAGGATGGGGATAAGGATGAGGATTGGATGAGGACGGGAAAGGATGAGGAAGAGGATAAGATGAGGATGGTGATGAGGATGAGGAGGAGGATAGGATGAGGTTGAGGATGAGGATGTGGAGGAGCATGAAGATAGGATGAGGATAAGGATGAGCATAGGATGAGGATGAGGATGAGTATGAGGATGAGGATGAGGATCAGGATAGGATTAGGATGAGGATGAGGAAGAGGATATTATGAGGATGAGGATGAGGATCAGGATGAGGATGAGGAGGAGGATATGATGAGGATGGATGAGGGTGAGGACGAAGATGAGGATGAGGATGAGGATGAGGATGAGGATTAGGATAGGATGAGGGTGGGGATGAGGATGGGGATGAGGATGAGGAAGAGGATAGGATGAGGATGAGGACGAAGAT
>NW_017728062.1:9053-9434 GCF_001865875.1 Lupinus angustifolius
ATGAGGACGAAGATAGGATGAGTAAGAGGATGATGATGAAGAAGAGGGTAGGATGAGGATGGGGATGAGGATGACGACGAAGATGGGATGAGGAAGAGGATGATGACGAAGATGGGATGAGGATGAGGATGAGGATGTGGATAGGATTAGGATGAGGATGAGGATGGGGATGGGGATTAGGATGGGGATGGGGATGAGGATGAGGATGAGGATGAGGATGAGGATGAGGACGAAGATAAGATGAAGATGAAGAGGAGGGTAGGATGAGGATGGGCATGAGGATGAGGATTGGTCGAGGATGGGGATGAGGATGAGGAGGAGGATATGATGAGGATCCGGATGAGGATGAGGAGGAGGATGAGGATAGGATGAGGATTAGGA
>NW_017728063.1:0-9388 GCF_001865875.1 Lupinus angustifolius
TATATATATATATATATGCTTGCGAAGTTCGTTGCAGTTATAGACCGATTTGTCATACACTAGCCGTCGTGCAAATATTGCTTATCGAAAATATATTATTTCCAGGTACTAGTTAGAAATATTCCACATGATGCTCATGAATCTGTAAGGGAGCTTGTGGAGCACTTTTTTCTAGTCAATCATCCAGATCATTATCTCACTCACCAGGTTGGTTGCTCTCGTATACACTTACACTGCTAGATCGATAAATTCATATATTATCTCGTTCATTTCGATATTAAGCATTGGCTGGTTTCTTTTCTTAAGTTTTATCTTGTACTAAAATGTTAGGTTGGTTACTACTGTATATACTTATACTGCTATATTCACGAATTCGTATATTATCTCGTCGATCTTGATATTAAGCATCGGTTAGTTTCTTTTCATAAGCTTTATCTTTTATTGAAAGGTTTGAACTTCTTATGGCCACAAAACATTTTACAACACTATGTTGTATCTATTTCATCTATGGTTCTGTCTTTAGCACCCGACACACATAGTTCTTCTTTTGCATCTAGTGTTGTATCTATCACATTTATAATGGCATTACCAAATCAGTCGAAAATCGAACAATGCCGTATTATTCACATTTATGTCAGAAGTGTTATTCTGTGTTATTTTCTTATGTCTAACATTTATACAGGTTGTTTATGATACAAACAAACTTGCGAGGCTCGTTAGAAGGAAGAAAAAGTTACAGAATTGGCTAGTCTATTACCAGAATAAACACGAGCGAACTTCAGAAGAACCCGAAATGAAGGTATTCAAGTATAAATTGATATGTTTTAAAAGTGTATCATAGCCATTCTCATGTTTAACTTGAGAATTCCCTCTTATATGCTTCTACCAGACTAGTTTTCTTGGTCTTTGGGGAGAGAAAGTGGATGCTATTGATTATCATGTCGCCGAAATTGATAAGTTGACAAAAAAAGTGAGCATTGTATCTTTTTTCTCTGTTTGAGATTTTATCGATAAGTTTATTTGAAAGATTCTCCATGCTAATAACATCTTGAAAAACTTATGAAAATGTTTCTTGTATCGGAATCTGGTTTTAATTTAGTTGATTTCGTATGATAGGCTATTACGATATCCCGAAATTTACTAGTATCATTATCACATTTGCATCAGAATGATTTCAGTTGATCACCTCTTGCAGATAGCTTTAGAGAGGGAAAAGGTCACAAATGATCCCAAGTCTATCATGCCTGTTGCATTTGTTTCATTCAAAACACGATGGGCTGCGGCCGTTTGCGCGCAAACTCAACAAACCCGAAATCCAACACTTTGGTTGACTCAATGGGCTCCTGAGCCGCGAGACGTATATTGGCGAAACTTGCCAATTCCATATGTTTCCCTCACTATCAGGAGATTAATCATGGCTGTGGCATTCTTTTTCCTTACATTTTGCTTTATGTTTCCCATTGCATTTGTTCAAGCTCTTGCAAGTCTTGATGGAATCCATAAATATGCACCATGGCTGAATCCACTTGTTAGAATGTAAGTCTAATCTCATTGCCGAACCTCTGATGATATAGTTTCAATTGCATCACCGGAGATTACTTATTCGAGCTTCTATCGTTTCATTGTGCAGCCCTTTAGTTAAGTCATTCATTCAAGGCTTTATGCCTGGTATTGTTCTGAAGCTTTTCCTTATCTTTTTGCCAAGAACATTGATGATCATGTCTAAATTCGAAGGCTTCGAATCTCTATCATCTCTGGAGAGAAGATCGGCTTCTAGATACTATATTTTCAGTTTTGTGAATATATTTCTCGGGAACATACTTACTGGAACAGCACTTCAACAGCTAGACACTTTTATTCACCAACCAGCTAGCCAGTAAGCCACTCAATATAAAAATGCTAATCTTTTTTTCTTTCTTCATCGGTCGCTATTTTCGCCTTTGATTGGAAATATACTTTTTTGTGTTCTGGATGCATTTTAAATGTTGCTGCAACATAAAGTTTTCCTGTGTATATATGTTGGGTACTGTTGTTTCGGATTAACTCGTTACGTCACGTCTTGTTATGTGAAAAAACGAATACGTTTCTTACTTGTGGATACACTATTGCTATTTAAAAGTGTTGTTACAACCTTGAAGGTCATGGCTATGGAAGAGACATGATAGAATTGATTAGAAGGAGAGAGCATTCAGTTTGTAGAAAGTTTAATGCTTCATTGATCGAATGAATTGAGAAAATCTTAAACACTTACATATAGGAATCAAGTTAAATAACCACTTCTTACAGTGATAAATAACTTGCCAACTAAGCTATCTAACTAACTCTAACTAATCCTCAATGAGTTGCACTCCTCTGCCTCGAGTTGCACTTCATATGCGTGCATGCATGCATGACCTTGCGCTTATCATGTCCTACAATTTTTAGATTTTGGTGTGCCCCGTGTTCGTGTCCGTGACTATGCTTGACAGGCCTTAATCTATGTCATGCTACTAAAGCGAACTCTTGCTATATTTTCGGCAGATATCCTGCAACAATCGGCAATGCAATTCCTTTAAAAGCAAGTTTCTTCATTACATTTATAATGGTTGATGGTTGGGCTAGTATAGCTGCAGAAGTTTTGATGTTGAAACCACTACTTTATTATCACTTGAAGAATTTCTTCTTGGTGAAAACTGAGAAGGACAGGGAAGAGGCCACGGATCCTGGTAGTATCGGTTTCATCAAAGGAGAGCCGCAAATGCAATTGTATTTTTTGCTCGGTCTAGTCTATGCTGTAGTGACACCAACTGTTCTTCCTTTCATAATAATTTTCTTCGGCCTGGCCTATGTTATATTTCGTCATCAGGTACGCAGATATCAGATTTTCGATGTGCAAATGAATGGAGATTGTAGTTTACATCCATGTTTAAGATAATTTATGTTCAAATTGTCGAAATTAGTTTTCGATATATAATATGATGAAGAGCCTTACCTTCAAATTGCAGATCATTAATGTTCATAATCAGGAGTATGAGAGTGGTGCAGCATTCTGGCCTGATATCCATTTCCGTATTGTGTTCGCACTGATAGTCTCGCAGATAGTTCTGATGGGACTCCTCGCGACTAAAAAGGCCGTCTCATCAACTCCATTTCTCATCGCGCTCCCAATACTAACTATATGGTTCCATATATACTGCAAAGGTCGTTTCGAATCTGCATTTGTTAAATTTCCCTTAGAGGTATGTTCATTCGGTATCGCTTGATTATTTGTTGCATAACATGTAGTCTTTTCCTATTCGATATCATTCAAAGGTTTAGATATATTAATGTTGCACCATTAGGTTTGGATATATGTTGCATAACATGTAGGCTTGCTAGACCATTAGGACACTTCAGAATTTTCCATCCAAAGATGACGAGTGACGACAAGGACGAAAACTAAAACACGCACAAAATGCAGGGACTGAATTCTAAAAAAATAAGATAAGGACTAGATCAACGCAGCCTATAAATGTCGGCGAGAAAATCATATTTAAGCCTTTTAAAATATATTCCGACGATTAGAACAAAATGTGTGACTTGGTACAAAATAAGTTTCTGGTATAAATCAATTAGGACTTAACACACAAGTTCTTTGCTTAGTTGCTTCCCATGCATAGATTTGATTCTTGTAAACTCTTTCGCAATTTCGATGTTCTTCCTTTCTACACAGGAAGCAATGATGAAAGATACAGTAGAAAGAGCTAGAGAGCCTAATCTAAACTTGAAAAGTTTTCTAAAGAATGCTTATGTTCATCCAGTTTTCAAGGACAACATTGATCATGATCATGACAATGACAATGATAATGACAATGATGAGATACTGAGTGAAAACTGTGAAAGTGAAAGCGCGACGACCGTGCCCACGAAACGCCACTCCCGAAGGAATACACCATCACCTGACAGAATCACTGATGCATGATCATCTTCAAAATCTCCAACTTATAGCAATCCAAATCATCATCCAGAGCCTTAAAGCAGTGCAACATGAAATGATAAGGCATTGTATATTTGATGTTTGCATCATTTTTTGTACACCTAAGATTAGGATGGTGTGGAAATCGAGAAAAAGATGTATACATTTTTCGGTCCATCATCCACCCTTCATTTTTTAAACACTCTTAAAAAGAATAATTGTATGGTAGATAATGTATTAAATGTGTATAAATTTTTGCACTAACAACACATGATATTACGCTCGTGGAATTATGGTAAGCTACATCATTAAGTATGTTTAGTGATTTAAGAATTTAAATTAAAGATTTTTTTTTTTGTTTTGAAGAGTTTGTAAAAACATATTAGATTTGATGAATGTACTGTGATTCAATACATGAAGATTAAGGAATTTTGAAGATTATTTTGGTGGTCATGATATGATAAAAAGGGTAGAGTAAGCACAACTTTTTCTAATGTTTGATGTTCATTAAATAACTAGTTAATTACTCGTGCATTAATACGAGACAATTTTGCTCAAGATCAATAGTATTTAAAGATAATTTAAAAAGAAAACATATATATATATATATATATATATATGCCTAAATAAATAGAAGATATCCATTAATGATCCATTGATATTTGAAACGTAATATATGATCATATACACATTTAACAACGTATATCCAATATGGCTCATGTAGAGTGTTGTTAAGTGATAAGTGGAAGGAAATCAATATTACTCACTGAAACAGTCGTTGTTAAATATAATAGACGGATATTCAATCAACAACAAATACTCTTAATTGTATGACTAAAAAATTCAACGGCACTCACATGATACTAATTGTATGACTTAATTGTATGACTCATAAGACTAACATTCTCGCGACACTCATATGATACTCACCTTTCACAAAACCTTCATACGAAACTCACCTTCCCACAAGACTCACCTATCCATGACACTCATCTTCCAATAAGACTCACCTTGTCTTTCATTCATTCAAATCATCTTCTCACAACACTTACATTATATTGAAGATACAAAAATTGAGTTTTGTCAGTGTTTGAGTGATCGCTATAAAAAATTGACATTTAACAGAGTTAGCTCAAACGAGCACTGTTAAATGTCTACTTTATACATTGTTTTTAAAGTATTATTATGATTAGATAGACAATGTCCGAAAATACTATTGAATGACAATTTTAAGTGTATTGTTATTTTGCAATTATAACATCGTGCCTAAATAATTATATTGAATATAATAAAGGTACACAAATGTCATTATCTTTAAATATCAAGTGTTAGATTTGTCTATATAAATGTTATTCCTCATAAGTTGATATAAATTATTTGTGATTCTTGTTCATCCAATATATAATTGGGTGAACTTACCTAAAAGAAGTAAAAATCTCTTACTTAATTGAACATTTTGTCAATTTTCAAGAGCTAGCTTCTTTATGGGACAACATAGGTTGTGTCATAAGCCTATAATTGATTAAAAAAATATTTTTTAGTTAAAAATTAAAAATTATTTATATTTTGATCAACCATAATTAATGGTACACGCAGTAACACAATTTATGAAACAATAGGTATGTACCTTTCTTTATAAAGCTGTGTGCTATTGAGTGTGTGCATTTGGATGCAAATATTGATAGATGCATTCTTCTCCCTCCCTTAAAAGAAATATATAAAGATATCTAAAACCGAAAAGACTCCTTAATGTTTATTTGCACATAGTTTTTTTATATAATTAAGTGCACTATCATCTTATAGGTAACTAATTTCTTTTGAAATATATTATTATCTTTTCTAATAAATGTTATTCACAATAATTGAATATTTGACCTTTAAATCGACTTATAATCTAGTAGGCCTTATAGTAACCAATCCCTTGTTGGTACATTATAGTTTAATATAATGTGCATGAATATAGATCAAAACTTGATACACGTTTATCAATTGAATTTAATGATTTCAACTATTCTCCATATTCAATGAGTGTAATAAAGAATAAGTGAATCTATGTGAGCATGAAAAGCTTCAAATTTTTACTTGTGGGGCATGAAAAGCTTACTCCATCACCTTGCAAACCTTCTCAATTATCATCTTTGGACAAGTGTCTTTGTTGTTGTGGCTAGAACTAATAAGTTATACGTACATTTTATCGGTCACGTTCATTTTGACATTTTCAAAACACATTTATATAAATCGTAGTCTAAAAAACAAAAATAATATTAACTTGAATTTGAATCATTTTAGATCAAACTTAATGAGACAACCAAATTAACATTGAGTTCGATTGTAAGAGTGAAAATGGGAAAATATAATGTATTTATCTCAATTCCTCATTTTATGATAAAATCATATATTTGATAAGTGATTAATACTATGTGATAAATTTTGCATGAAAATGATAGTTTATATTATCATTATGTATTTTTTGCCATCATTCTATCCTTTAACTAAAGGGGAATGAGAGAAAAGATGCAATCAAAATTGTTGAATACAAATTATATATCAGAATAAACATTAGCCTTTTTTATTTTATTGTAAGTATGGTAATTAATTTTATAATATAAAAATATTATTTTATAATATATTAATAAAAATCAATTTTTTATTATTATATATATATTTTTCTCTTGAAAGAAATGAATTTTGACTATTTGACAAAATATCCTAGTAGAATAGAAAATCAAGTACGATTATAAGGGAATGAATTTACTCACCTATTATGACACTGGAGAACATGCCATTATTTAAAGAGATTGTTACACTATTATTTATATATGCGCATATTTCATATTCAATTATTATTGTTTCTTAAATAAAAATAATATAAATAAATGAACAAAAAATAATGTACAATTATTTCTTAAGTAAAAATAATATAAATAAAGATTGTTACACTTATGACAATTACATTTTTTAGTACTATTAATGATATATTTATACATTTTTAGTAATATTAATGATATTTTAATACTATAAGTGTTTTTTACATTGTCCGTAAATTTCCATCATTGATATGTTAATTATTATTGACTTTCAAATAAAAATATTGCAAACTAATTGTAAATGATATGCTAATAATGTATAAAACTTTTTCAAATAAAAATATTATAAATTAAATATGAATGATGTAATGATAATATATAAAACTTCATACAAACTTTTTTTTATCGTGTCATTCAAATCACTTCATCAAAAGTGATTTGGTGCTTCAGGTTCTACGGTACCGCCCTAAAGGTTGACTATTTATAATTATATTTATATTCATATTAATACTAATATTTTAATTGATATTAATAATTAATAATAATAATTATTAATAATAATAAGAATCAGAGTAACCTTAAAGCGTTGCAGCTGCGTTTACTTCTTCTGTTTCATTCATCAACTTTTTCTCCCATCAATACGGTGCCGTTTCATTCTAGGGTTTCCCATTTTCCATTTGAAGATGATGCAGATTGAACCATGGATCATCAATCTCGGTCTCGTTTAACAACCACACCGCCATTGTTATTTCAATTATTCCATTCACAATCTCAATTACGACGTCGTTTAACCATTAACGATAACGATTCTTTTTCTATGCATCTTCAATTCTCCAACAATATGGGATTCGTTGCTTACCGATTCCGTTTCCGTTCATCGGCATTTGATTCTTACTCCGTTGCTTCTGAAGCTTTCTCTGAACAACAAATTCCTCTTATTCATTTCCTCGTTAGCCTTTAATATTAGGGTTTCCCACAAACAATAATCATCAATCCTTTTTATTTTTTATTTTTTGTGTTTTTTGTGATTTTCTTCAATATGAATTCTGATTTTGTGGAGAAAGATCCAAGTTTGCAATATGTTCGGGTATGTATGAATTCTAATTTTTATTGATTTTATTTTTGTTGATATAATATTAATCGATTTTTGTTTTGTTTTATATCTTCAGTACGATGAGATGTTGGGGAAAGGAGCATTCAAGACTGTGTATGCATCTTTTCTTTACTATTAATTGATCATAATTTTATTTATTTTTCATTGTGGGAACTGTTAGATTTTTCTTTTAAGTTATTTTTTGTTTTTACATTGGCGTAGAAATTATTTCCTGTTTTTAAATTGATTTAAAAATAATTTTTTAATGGTGATATATTTCTTAAGATTCATAAAACGATTGATGGATTTTGTAATTCTTTAATGTGAACTAAATGACACCTAAATTGTGAATTCTTATTGAGAAAAATCTAAAACAACAATCAAGCTTTTATTTCACTAGGTGAGGCTACATGGATCGAACCATATGGTTTTCTTTAATATTTATGGTCTCACACTTCCTCGAGGAATTGAACTAGTTTCCATTTAATCTACTCTTTTTACGAGGGATTCTACTGGTCTCCTCCACATGTTCAAGCCACCTCAGGCACGATTCAACCATCCTTTTGACAATATGAGCTGTTTCAACTTTCTCCCTATTGTGTTCATTTCTAATCCTATTTTGATAGTAGAACCAAAATTTAAAAAAAAAGTTACATAACAATATTGAAAATCGAAAATAAATTGATATAGTAGTTTGTCTTTTTTTAATTGTTTACAAAGTTATAGTTGGTTAATGAAGGATTGTGAATAGGCAATTGAGAGCGTCAATAGTGTCACCCTCTGAACTAAGACTTGTTTTCTTTTGCTTTACCAATTTTTCATTGTAATTTAGGCTCTTCATTCCATTATTACAGATATAGGGCATTTGATGAAGTAAATGGAATCGAGGTTGCCTGGAACCATGTCAATCTTGAGGATGTTTTGCAGTCACCACAGCAGTTGGAAAAATTATATTCCGAGGTCCATCTCCTTAAGTCATTGAAGCATGAAAATATCATTAGGCTCTATAATTCTTGGGTGGATGATAAGAACAAGGCTATCAACATGATTACTGAGTTATTCACCTCTGGGAGTTTGAGGCAGTAAGTTTATTGAATTTACTCTCTTCCATTATTTCCTTTTCTACTTGGTTTTTACAGTCATAATATCATATTCATTTTGCTCTTTGGTTCATTTAGGTATCGGAAGAAACATAAGAATGTTGATATAAAAGCCATCAAGAATTGGGCGAGGCAGATTCTTCGAGGCTTATGCTATCTGCATAGTCATAGTCCTCCCATAATACATAGGGATCTTAAATGTGATAATATTTTTGTTAATGGCAATAATGGACATGTGAAGATTGGAGATCTTGGATTGGCAATTGCCATGCAGCAGCCTACTGCTCGGAGTGTTATTGGTAATATGCTCAGTCTTCTCTTAAGGTTTTCAACGGATGGAACCTTTAGAATTAAATACTGATGCATTGTGTTTTTTGTTTTTTTTATATTTATTATTCTTACCTGATGTAGGTACACCAGAGTTCATGGCCCCAGAGCTATATGATGAAGAATA
>NW_017728064.1:0-9345 GCF_001865875.1 Lupinus angustifolius
GGATGAGGATGAGGATAAGGATTAGGATACGATAGGATGAGGATAAGGATTAGGATACGATAGGATGAGGATGAGGATGAGGATGAGGATAAGATGAGGATAGGATGAGCACGAGGAGAAATCATGAGGAAAGTCAAAGAGAAAACATTTTTCATGCTCGCTGCCTTGTACAAGGTAACATATGTACCCTCATCATTGATGGAGGAAGTTGTGCTAACGTGGTTAGCACAAGAACGGTGTCTAAATTGAAGCTTATCACCAAGGCACACCCAACACCATATAGGCTGCAATGGCTTAATGATGTGGGGGAGATGGTCGTGAATAAGCAAGTTGAGGTCCCTTTTTCCATTGGAAAATATGAGGACATAGTCCTATGTGATGTGGTCAACATGGAGGCCAGCCATATGCTATTGGGAAGACCATGGCAATATGATAAAAATGCTACCCATGAAGGGCGTACTAACAAGTACACATTTATGCATAATAATCATAAAATGGTCTTATCACCCTTGTCCCCAAAACAAGTGAGTGATGATCAGCGTAGGCTGAAAGAAAAGATTGACCAAGAGAAAAAGGAGGTCACGGCTGAAACCATAGACTCTAGCCAAGTCAAGAAGAATGATCGAAAG
Organism: Lupinus angustifolius; assembly: GCF_001865875.1. Taxonomy (NCBI): domain Eukaryota; kingdom Viridiplantae; phylum Streptophyta; class Magnoliopsida; order Fabales; family Fabaceae; genus Lupinus; species Lupinus angustifolius. The sequence goes on from NW_017728064.1 coordinate 630, forward strand.
GATCAAAAGAAAAGCTACTTTGTCACAAAAAGTGAAGTAAAGCATGCCCTAGTCACAAGGCAGCCCATGTACTTACTTTTGTGCCAAAGTTTTTGCTTAAATAGCACGGCTATTGATAAGGCTTCTATGCCTCAAAATTTGAAAGACTTCTTGAATGAGTTCAATGATGTATTCCCTGAAGAAGTCCCTAGTGGACTTCCACCTTTAAGGGGCATTGAACATCATATTGACTTGATTCCTGGTGCATCATTGCCCAATAGGCCTGCCTATAGGAGCAATCCTCAAGAGACTAATGAAATTCAAAAACAAGTCGAGGAATTTATGCACAAGGGTTGGGTTCAAGAAAGTCTAAGTCCTTGTGCAGTCCCAGTCATCCTAGTTCCAAAGAAAAATGGAGCCTGGAGGATGTGCACTGACTGTAGGGCCGTGAACAACATCACGGTCAAATATAGACATCCCATTCCTAGATTGGATGATCTCTTAGAGGAATTACATGGTGCCTGCATCTTCTCAAAAGTGGATTTGAAGAGTGGGTACCATCAAATTCGGATTAGAGAAGGGGATGAGTGGAAAACAGCCTTCAAAACAAAATATGGCTTGTACTAGTGGATGGTAATGCCTTTTGGCTTAACCAATGCGCCAAGCACATTTATGAGGCTGATGAACCACGTTCTAAGGGATTTCCTTGGAAAATTTGTTGTGGTGTACTTCGATGACATCCTAATATATAGCAAGAGTCTTGATGAACATTATGAACACCTAAAAAGTGTTTTGCTTATATTAAGGAAAGAGAAGCTATACGCCAACCTTGAGAAGTGCAGCTTCTGTGTTGATCACGTGATATTCCTTGGTTTCATAATCAGTTCTAATGGGGTACACGTAGATCCTGAAAAGATAAAGGCTATCCAAGAATGGCCCACTCCAAAAAGCACCACGGATGTGAGAAGTTTTCATGGCCTTGCAAGTTTTTATAGAAGGTTTGTCAAGGACTTTAGTACCTTGGCTGCACCTCTAAATGAAGTGGTCAAAAAGAATGTGGGGTTCCATTGGGGTGATAAGCAAGAAGAAGCCTTCAAAAGGCTTAAGGAGAAGCTCACACACGCTCCAATTTTGAGATTACCAAATTTTACAAAATCCTTTGAAATTGAGTGTGATGCTTCAAATGTTGGAATTGGGGCTGTGCTAATGCAAGATGGGCATCCTATTGCCTATTTTAGTGAGAAGTTAGGGGGGGCTGCCCTTAACTACTCTACATATGATAAAGAGCTATATGCCCTAGTGAGGGCCTTACAAACTTGGCAACATTATCTACTGCCCAAGGAATTTGTTATTCATAGTGATCATGAATCACTTAAATATTTAAAGGGGCAAGGCAAGCTAAACAAAAGACATGCCAAGTGGGTGGAATTTCTGGAGCAATTCCCTTATGTGGTTAAACACAAAAAGGGAAAAGCTAATGTGGTAGCTGATGCCTTATCAAGAAGGCATGCTTTGATTGCTACCTTAGAGACCAAGCTCTTAGGTCTCGAATGTGTGAAGGGCTTGTATGAACATGACCCTGATTTTGCTACACACTATGCCAAGTGCATGAATTCAGCCCATGAGGGTTATTATAGGCATGAAGGGTTTCTTTTTAAAGATAAAAGACTTTGTATCCCTAAGAGTTCTGTAAGGGATTTACTGTTGAGAGAAGCCCATGAAGGGGGGCTGATGGGTCATTTTGGTTCCCAAAAGACCCTTGATATATTGCATGATCACTTTTATTGGCCTCATATGAGGCGTGATGTTCAACTTTTATGTGAAAAATGCATTACTTGCAAACGGGCTAAGTCCAAGGCCATGCCTCATGGACTTTACACTCCATTGCCCGTCCCTGATTCACCATGGATAGACTTATCCATGGATTTCGTGGTTGCTTTACCACGAACTAAGAGTGGCAAAGATTCAATTTTTGTTGTAGTGGATAGATTTTCTAAAATGGCTCATTTTATACCTTGCAAAAAAATTGATGATGCTTGTCATATTGCAGGGTTATTCTTCAAAGAAGTGGTAAGGCTACATGGCTTACCAAGGAGCATAGTGAGTGATAGGGATGCCAAATTCCTAAGTCACTTTTGGAGAACCCTTTGGGGAAAGCTTGGCACAAAGCTTCTTTTCTCTACCACATGCCATCCTCAAACAGATGGGCAAACTGAAGTGGTCAATAGGACACTCTCTACCTTGTTGAGGGCTGTCCTAAGGAAGAACTTAAATGCATGGGAAGAGTGCCTTCCCCACGTGGAGTTTGCCTATAACAGGGCAACTCATAGTGCAACAAAGCATTCACCATTTGAAATTGTTTATGGTTTTAACCCACTAACTCCCCTTGATTTATTACCTTTTCCAGGTACATCATTGTTGAAACATAAAGATGGTAAAGCCAAGGCTGAGTATGTGAAGAAGCTACATGAGAAGGTGAAGGAACAAATTGAGAAGAGAACCGAGAGTTATGCAAGATCAGCCAACAAGGGAAGAAAGGAAGTCATCTTTGAACCAGGAGATTGGGTTTGGATCCATATGAGAAAAGAAAGATTTCCATCTCAAAGGAAATCAAAGCTTCAACCTAGAGGGGACGGCCCTTTTCAAGTCTTGGAAAGGATAAACAACAATGCATACAAATTGGACTTGCCTAGTGAGTATGGAAATATTAGTGCTACTTTCAATGTGGCTGACTTAACTTTTTTTGATACAGGTGATGAAAATGCTTATTCGAGGTCGAATTCTTTCGAAGAAGGAGGGGATGATGTAAACCCATTGGGACATAACATCATTGAAGACCCTTTACATGGCTTAGGAGGACCTATGACTAGAGCTAAAACCAAAAAGGCCCAAGAAGCACTTCGGCAACTCATATTTTCTATCATGGAAACAAGTGCAAATGGGACCAAGCATGAAGAGAAGGCTTTAATTTGCATAAGTCTTAATGAAGAGCTTAAGGAAGGCCACGGCCTAAGGGAGGATCCACCTTGATCTCTTTAGTTCTTACATTAGTAATTAGGACCATAAATAAGTGGGAGTTGTCTTAAAACCCACACTAGTTTAGGACTTTTATTTATCATGTCTTTAATTTAGGTGTCATTTTATTACATTTAATTTTATGAAGGTTCATGTCTTGTAGGAAAGGAGGCACGGTCACACTTAGAGATAAAGCAAAGAGATAGAACATTTGGATGAAAGCTTGGAGGGAAAAGATGCACGCCCAAAAGCTTAGAGATAAAGCAAGGAGATAGAACATTTGGATGAAAGCTTGGAGGGAAAAGAGCACGTCCAAAAGCTAAGAGATAAAGCAAGGAGATAGAGCATGGATGAAAAGCTTGGAGGGAAAATCTAGAGCCAAAAGCCACACGGCTATAATCAAGGGAGATCTAATCTCCACAAGATAAGGATCTCCTAATCTAATTTCCCCAAGTCCACACGGCTATAATTAAGGGAGATCTAATCTCCACAAGATAAGGATCTCCTAATCTAATTTTCAAACAAGCAAATCAAAAGGAGGATCAAATTATATCATCAACATGAAGATAATGGAAGATATTATTTCAACCACTCATCAAGGCAATCTCAATTCAAATCCACCATCACCATTCGTCCAACACATGAAGATTAGATTGAGATTAGATAGGATTAGTTTATCTTTTCATGCCTTTTGATTTTGGCAATGTAAACCGAATTCCTTTCCCTATATATATGACCCATATGCACAAGGAATAAAGTAGATTGAATTTTATGTTAATAACCATTGTTAGTGAGTTTTCTCCTAGCTTCTTGGCTGAGTCAAGACCCCTTGTTCTTATCAAGAGTATCATTCTCTTGTGGCGAACTTCACAAGGCTTATCAAACATTCCATTGTTTGTGGCGCCATTCCATCCCTAACCTTTTCCATATTCTCAAATCCACCATAAACACCAACACCAAACCGTGAGCAAGCACTCCTTGTTCATACAAACCGAAACCATCCATATACACATAAACAACCATCATTCCAATTCACATCATTACAAACCGTGCATCACTTTCATTCCATTCTACAATCACTTCATCAATTCTCAACAAATTGCAAGCCAACCGAGGCTAATCAAAGTACAAATATTCAAAGCAATCAAATAAGTTCCAACAAAGTGAATCATCAATCAACAAAGAGGACTTTCACAAGAAACGATCCTATAACAAAGGCAATCCACAAAGAGGTTGTCATCAAGTGGTCATCAGAGCTCAGTTCTTGCCTGAAAGTCACAATTATAATATCTTTATCAAAATAAGACTAAGGCATTGAATTTGAGGCAGCACCACAAGTAAGTGCAATTTCAAATTTTTCTTTCTAAAAATTCTTCTACTTCTACCCAAATTTCTTTCCCTTGGCCGAACCAAAAGCCATACATACACACAAAACCATACCCTAAACACATTACCCTACAAAAATCAAATCCATCCACAAAATACCCTACAAAACCGAGACATCCCAAGCACAAATCATCCAAAATACAACCCAAAACACCAAATACCTACACAAACCGAATATAAACCCTAACCCTAACCCAAACACATCAAGCCAAACACAAAACCTTAAACCTAACCCAAAAACCTACCCAAACCGAGACCAAAACCTAACCCTAACCCACAAAACCTACACAAACACTACCCTACAACCTACACACAATCCAGCCGAGCCACAAACCAAATAAATTGGTAATCTTGTGAACTTGTCACACGTTTTTGATACTACAACTTGATCACTTGACTCACTCAAGAATCAAAGGAGAAAATTGAGAGAAAAGTGAGAGAGTGTAAACACTTGAGAGAAGAGTAAGGAGAGTGACATTATGGCTAGTCCAGAAGATAGTGGTTCTCCATTATCACCAAGGACAGCCGTGCTACATGCCATGATAAGCACCCAATTTCAGGCCCTACAACGGCAAATGGATGAAATGAGAATAGATGTTAGGAGGCTGGAGGGTGACTCTAGTAGTGAGATAGATCATAGGAGAAGGAGGAGGAGAGATAGAAGAGGTGGCCGTGAGGATGAGGGCCATGGTGAGAGGAGGAATAGGTATGAGGAGGAGGAGGGCCGTGGTGAGAGGAGAGGTAGGCGAGAGGAGGATGAGTATGAGGGAGGATATGGGAGAGGAAGGTATGAGGAGGATGATTTTGAGGGTGGCCGTGAGGGAGGTGGTCGTGAGAGAGGAGGCCGTGGAGATAGGAGGAGGGAGGATAGGTTAGAGGGAGTAAAAATAAAAGTCCCTACATTCCTAGGACTTAATAACCCTGAGGCCTATCATGAGTGGGAGTTAAAGATGGAACAAGTGTTTGAATGCCAACACTATAGTGAGGAAAAGAAGGTAAAGGTTGCTGCCCTAGAATTTAAGGAATATGCTATGGTGTGGTGGGACCAGATCCAAAAGGAGAGGAGGAGGTATGGTGAGGAAGTAGTAAATACTTGGGGGGAGATGAAGAGGGTGATGAGGAGAAGGTTTGTTCCAAGTTCCTACCAAAGAGATGTGCATAACAAATTGCAAAGACTAACTCAAGGTAACAAATCGGTTGATGAATACTTCAAGGAGATGGAGCTGGCCTTACTTAGGTCCAACTTCCATGAGGACCGAGAAGCTACAATGGCTCGGTTCCTACATGGGTTGAACCCTGAAATTCAGGATATTGTGGAGCTTCAACCATATGTTGAGTTAGATGACCTTGTCCAAAAGGCCATCAAGGTAGAGCAACAAATCAAGAGGAGGAAGTCTAAGTACTCCTCTAATTCAACAACCAAGTATCCACCAAATACTTGGAAAGACAAAAGCAAGAAGGAGGGCAATGCAACAAAAGAAATTGTCCCTAGTTCTAAAGAAGCCGTGGGGACAACCAAGTCCCAAGGTAAGCAGCCCCTTGATCCAAATCAAAGGAGCCGTGATATAAAATGTTTTAAATGTTTGGGGCGTGGCCATATTGCGTCTCAATGCCCTACAAGAAGAACTATGATGGTTCTAAATGGGGACATTGAGTCCCAATCTGAGTCAGCTAGTGATGAAGAACATGACAATGAGGGTGATCTTAATATGCCCGATGGAGACCTACTCATGGTTAGGAGGCTCCTTGGGAGTCAAAACCGAAATCATGAGGAAAGTCAAAGAGAAAACATTTTTCATGCTCGCTGCCTTGTACAAGGTAACATATGTACCCTCATCATTGATGGAGGAAGTTGTGCTAACGTGGTTAGCACAAGAACGGTGTCTAAATTGAAGCTTATCACCAAGGCACACCCAACACCATATAGGCTGCAATGGCTTAATGATGTGGGGGAGATGGTCGTGAATAAGCAAGTTGAGGTCCCTTTTTCCATTGGAAAATATGAGGACATAGTCCTATGTGATGTGGTCAACATGGAGGCCAGCCATATGCTATTGGGAAGACCATGGCAATATGATAAAAATGCTACCCATGAAGGGCGTACTAACAAGTACACATTTATGCATAATAATCATAAAATGGTCTTATCACCCTTGTCCCCAAAACAAGTGAGTGATGATCAGCGTAGGCTGAAAGAAAAGATTGACCAAGAGAAAAAGGAGGTCACGGCTGAAACCATAGACTCTAGCCAAGTCAAGAAGAATGATCGAAAGGATCAAAAGAAAAGCTACTTTGTCACAAAAAGTGAAGTAAAGCATGCCCTAGTCACAAGGCAGCCCATGTACTTACTTTTGTGCCAAAGTTTTTGCTTAAATAGCACGGCTATTGATAAGGCTTCTATGCCTCAAAATTTGAAAGACTTCTTGAATGAGTTCAATGATGTATTCCCTGAAGAAGTCCCTAGTGGACTTCCACCTTTAAGGGGCATTGAACATCATATTGACTTGATTCCTGGTGCATCATTGCCCAATAGGCCTGCCTATAGGAGCAATCCTCAAGAGACTAATGAAATTCAAAAACAAGTCGAGGAATTTATGCACAAGGGTTGGGTTCAAGAAAGTCTAAGTCCTTGTGCAGTCCCAGTCATCCTAGTTCCAAAGAAAAATGGAGCCTGGAGGATGTGCACTGACTGTAGGGCCGTGAACAACATCACGGTCAAATATAGACATCCCATTCCTAGATTGGATGATCTCTTAGAGGAATTACATGGTGCCTGCATCTTCTCAAAAGTGGATTTGAAGAGTGGGTACCATCAAATTCGGATTAGAGAAGGGGATGAGTGGAAAACAGCCTTCAAAACAAAATATGGCTTGTACTAGTGGATGGTAATGCCTTTTGGCTTAACCAATGCGCCAAGCACATTTATGAGGCTGATGAACCACGTTCTAAGGGATTTCCTTGGAAAATTTGTTGTGGTGTACTTCGATGACATCCTAATATATAGCAAGAGTCTTGATGAACATTATGAACACCTAAAAAGTGTTTTGCTTATATTAAGGAAAGAGAAGCTATACGCCAACCTTGAGAAGTGCAGCTTCTGTGTTGATCACGTGATATTCCTTGGTTTCATAATCAGTTCTAATGGGGTACACGTAGATCCTGAAAAGATAAAGGCTATCCAAGAATGGCCCACTCCAAAAAGCACCACGGATGTGAGAAGTTTTCATGGCCTTGCAAGTTTTTATAGAAGGTTTGTCAAGGACTTTAGTACCTTGGCTGCACCTCTAAATGAAGTGGTCAAAAAGAATGTGGGGTTCCATTGGGGTGATAAGCAAGAAGAAGCCTTCAAAAGGCTTAAGGAGAAGCTCACACACGCTCCAATTTTGAGATTACCAAATTTTACAAAATCCTTTGAAATTGAGTGTGATGCTTCAAATGTTGGAATTGGGGCTGTGCTAATGCAAGATGGGCATCCTATTGCCTATTTTAGTGAGAAGTTAGGGGGGGCTGCCCTTAACTACTCTACATATGATAAAGAGCTATATGCCCTAGTGAGGGCCTTACAAACTTGGCAACATTATCTACTGCCCAAGGAATTTGTTATTCATAGTGATCATGAATCACTTAAATATTTAAAGGGGCAAGGCAAGCTAAACAAAAGACATGCCAAGTGGGTGGAATTTCTGGAGCAATTCCCTTATGTGGTTAAACACAAAAAGGGAAAAGCTAATGTGGTAGCTGATGCCTTATCAAGAAGGCATGCTTTGATTGCTACCTTAGAGACCAAGCTCTTAGGTCTCGAATGTGTGAAGGGCTTGTATGAACATGACCCTGATTTTGCTACACACTATGCCAAGTGCATGAATTCAGCCCATGAGGGTTATTATAGGCATGAAGGGTTTCTTTTTAAAGATAAAAGACTTTGTATCCCTAAGAGTTCTGTAAGGGATTTACTGTTGAGAGAAGCCCATGAAGGGGGGCTGATGGGTCATTTTGGTTCCCAAAAGACCCTTGATATATTGCATGATCACTTTTATTGGCCTCATATGAGGCGTGATGTTCAACTTTTATGTGAAAAATGCATTACTTGCAAACGGGCTAAGTCCAAGGCCATGCCTCATGGACTTTACACTCCATTGCCCGTCCCTGATTCACCATGGATAGACTTATCCATGGATTTCGTGGTTGCTTTACCACGAACTAAGAGTGGCAAAGATTCAATTTTTGTTGTAGTGGATAGATTTTCTAAAATGGCTCATTTTATACCTTCCAAAAAAATTGATGAAGCTTATCATATTGCAGGGTTATTCTTCAAAGAAGTGGTAAGGCTACATGG
>NW_017728065.1:0-9247 GCF_001865875.1 Lupinus angustifolius
ATACATGTATTTATGTAATGCATGAACATATCTCATGGATGAAATAATTTAAGGATAAATGCATGTGAGACATGTATTAGGTGCCCTATGAAAGTGTGCATGTCAAGAGGAACACTTTGGAAAGCTCTCCTTGAACGTCATGGTTTTGATGAGGACAACGTGTGCCTAAAAGTGCTTGAAGATAACCAACAATCCAACGTGCTTAAGTCTTTTATTTGGTACTAGGCTTAGACTAGATTCTAGTTTAAGTTGAGTCGAAGGCTTAGGGCACCTAAAACATGTCTCATATGCATTTATCTTTAAATCATTTCATCCATGAGATATGTTCATTTCATAATATGTTCATGCATTACATAAATACATGTATATATGCATTCTAGGCATAAAACTAAGTGTCAAACATGTATTATCTAAGTGCATAACATATTTGATGTTTTCTATTTGAAAATACATATTTTATTTAGTGTTAATCGATTAACCATACCTTTAATCGATTAACCCAACTGCTGTGTAAAGTGGTTGCCACTGGAACACGTTTTTGTAATGCAGTTAATCGATTAAAGGTTTACGTTAATCGATTAACCTAACTGATTTTTAAGTTGTTGAAACTGAAAAACTGAAAAACAGAATCAGTTATAATTTTTAGTCCCGTTAATCGATTAAGAAGGCATTTAATCGATTATCTGGGGTTCTGGACTGATTCTTTATAAACTGCGTTTTCAGAATTAATCTCATAAGTTGCATGTTGCATTTATTAGAGAGTTAGAGCATTCTACGTGTTAATTGCTGCATCTATTTGTTAATTGCATTAGTGAGTTTAGAAATGAGAGATTCCTTGCTTTAGGATTGAGTGCATTTCATGTTATAATCTCTCACGTTTTCCCTCACATGTTCATGCATATTTTGATGCGTTTTTTCATGAATTTTATGATTCTGTAACTTCTGTTTTCATAACTAATACTTGTCATTTCACATGTGTTTGTGTTAAATGTGCATTAGAGTAAAGCCTTCATGTTGTATTTGAGCTTAGGTATAGCTTAATATTACTCTTGTAATTCTTGTATAATTGTTGTGAAAGGGAATCTCTTGGTGTCGTATCACCAGTAGAGATTGTGTGTTTCTTCATAGCTTAGAGTGTAAGAAAAGGAAAGAACGAGAGATTCTTTGGCTGGGGCTACGCCGAAAGAAACGTTTTCTTTATCGGTAGGAAGGGAGTCAAACCATTGGATAGTTTCTTTGATTTCTTGTCATTTGCTAAGTGTTGTAATTGGATAATGTGTTTGTAAATTACATTGATTCGATTATAGTGAAGGAAATCTCCCAAGTCAGCCGGGAGGCCTGGATGTAGTTTGCAGTGGACAGCAAACGAACCAGGATAAAAATTCGAGTTGCAGGATTTGTTTCTCTCTCTCTCTTTACTGTTTTCAATCGATTTAATTTGTATATTTGATTCAACTAATACATTCTGTTCTTTTGTTGTATTGCAAGCTATTCTGATATACAAATTTGTAAGCTCTGTATTCGTTCTGTTATCGGTTATTTGTTTCGCATTTAATCGTTTCTGTAATTGCTTACTGGTTCTGTTTAATCGATTAATATTCCTGTGTTAATCGATTATACTGTTTCTATTAATCGATTAAAATAGTTTCTGTTTAAAACTGTTTTTTGTGTTAATCGATTAAGACTGTGCTTATAATCGATTATCCTTTTCTCCTTAATCGATTAAATAGGGTTGATTCAGCATTAAGTGTTGATTTGCGAAAAGCGGTAATTCTAACCGCGACACCTATTCAACCCCCCCCTTCTAGGTGTATTGTAACCACTGATACCTAACAAGTGGTATCAGAGCTAGTACGAAGTGCTAGCTCAACCGCGTATTCGTGATCCTAAAGGGAAAAGGAATGGGTTCTTCAAATCCATTTGGTGGTGATGGGTCATCCATTAATCGACCACCAATATTCAGTGGTGAAGGGTATGCCTACTGGAAAGTGCGCATGCAAATTTTTATTGAGGCCATAGACTCGGATATTTGGGAATCCGTAGTCAACGGCCCTTACGTTCCACAACATCTTGTGGACGATCAACCTAAAGATAAACCGAAAAGTTTATGGACCGATGATGAGCGCAAAAAGGTCCAGCATAACCTGCGCGCCAAAAACATCATCACATCGGCCCTATCATATGATGAATTCTTTAGGGTCTCGCAGTGCCATAATGCGAAAGAAATGTGGGACACTTTACAAGTGACTCACGAAGGCACTAGCGAAGTCAAGCGCGCAAGACTGAACGCGCTGACCCACGAATATGAGTTGTTTCGCATGTTACCAAGCGAATCAATATGTGATATGCAAAAGCGATTCACTCATATTGTCAACCATTTAGTTGCTCTCGATAAATCATTTGCTAGAGGTGAACTAACTAATAAAGTTTTGCGTTGTCTTGACAGGAGATGGCAACCAAAGGTGACTGCAATTGTTGAGTCTAAAGATTTAGATTCTATGCCTTTAGCTACTTTATTTGGAAAACTTCAAGAGCATGAAATGGAGTTGGGTCGCTTGACCATGAATGAAGAATCAGACCGGAAGAAGAAGAGCATCACTTTGAAGGCCACGACCTCCAAAGACAAAGAAGAGAAAATTGATGATGAATCTGATTCCGATCTAGATGATGAAACTATGGGTCTCCTAGTCCGAAAATTTAGCAAATTCATTAAAAGAAAAGGAGGACTCAAAAAGTTTCAAAAGAAGGAAGCGAAAGAGTCAACCAGTAAAGGCAAGAATAACAAGGATCGCTTCACTTGCCATGAGTGTGGAAAGGTAGGGCACATGAGGTTTCAGTGTCCAACCTACCTAAAGAAGGTTGATTCAGAGAAGAGCACTCCCAGGGACTTCAAATCCAAGAAAGCTTACATCGTTTGGGATGTACCTGAGGAGGAATCGACATCGAGCACCTATAGTGAGGAGGAGTCAGCAAAGCTGTGTCTGATGGCCAGATCTGACATCAATACAAATTCAGACTCATGCAAGGGCAATGATGAGGTATATTCTGACACCTCATCCACTTCGAATGATTCACCTCCTTATGATGTATTGTATGATGCTTATGTCGAGTTGCATGATGAATTAAAGAAATTGGCTAGAATTAACATTGATAGGAAAAGAATAATCCTGATAAACGAACAAAAAATAAGCCAATTACAAAAAGAATTAGATGAATTAAAACTGGAAAATGAAACTTTAGATCTCATCTATTCTTGTAGTTCATGTAACTGCTCTGCTAGTAACTTATGTCAAAAACCTGTCTGTGAGACTTGCGAGACTTTGCAAGAGGACAATTTTAAACTAAATGAAAAACTCACACGTCTCACAAACAGTAAACTGCAATTAGATAACCTGCTTAATCAAACTAGAAATGTTGGTGATCGAACTGGTCTAGGTTATACTCGCACTGCTAAAAAGAAGCGACCATATAGAAAACCGGTAGCTCAAGCTAAAAACAAATATCATAAGCATTCTCCTACTTGTTTTTATTGTAACACATATGGTCATACTTATCATTCATGCTATATCAAAAAGTATGGTATACCTAGCGGAGTTTATGTATGGAAAAAGAAGGGAGATAATTCCCTAATCACTAACAGAAAAGGACCCAACACCAATTGGGTACCTGAGAAAAGTAAGTAATCTATTTTGCAGGTATGTCTCCGAACACATGGACAAAAATGGTACTTAGATAGTGGGTGTTCGAGGCATATGACAGGTGATAGATCAAATTTCCTGGATCTCTCACTTAAAGGAAAAGGATACGTCACTTATGGAGACAACAACAAGGGAAAGATACTCGGCACAGGAACAGTTGGTAACTCATCCCAAACTCTGATTGATAATGTCCTTTATGTTGAAGGACTAGAACATAACTTGTTGAGTATAAGCCAACTCTGCGATAAAGGTAATCGTGTATCCTTCGATTCTGATTGTTGTGTCATTCGTGATATTTTATCTAATAACGTTAAATTTGTTGGTCACCGTATAAATAATATTTACATGGTTAATTTGGACGATGTCACTACATTATTTTCAAAATGCCTTATTTCTAAAGAAGATGACATCTGGCTATGGCATAGACGTGTTGCACATATCCATATAAAGCATCTAGATAAATTATCATCAAACGAACTAGTTGAGGGGCTACCAAAATTGAATTTTAAAACTAAAGAAATTTGTGACACTTGTCAAAAGTGTAAACAAACCAAAAACTCTTTTAAAAATAAAAATGTGATATCCACCTCAAGACCTTTGGAGCTACTCCATATGGACTTGTTTGGACCATCACAAATCATGAGTTTTGGTGGTAGTTACTACGCTCTAGTTATTGTTGATGATTTCTCTAGATTTACATGGACATTGTTTTTATCATCAAAAAGCGACGCGTTCAAAAATTTTAAAAATCTTGCCAAGCAAATCCAAAACCAACTTAACCTAAAAATAATATATATACGAAGTGATCACGGGGGAGAATTTGAGAACTTTCAGTTCGACAAATTCTGTGATAAGCATGGCATTTTGCATCAGTTCTCTGCTCCTCGCACTCCACAACAAAATGGAGTTGTAGAGAGGAAAAATCGTGTTTTAGAAGAATTAGCGAGAACCATGCTTAACGAAAGTAATACCCCCAAGTACTTCTGGGCTGATGCAGTTCATACTGCATGCTATGTTATAAATCGAGTACTCTTAAGGCCAAACTTGAACAAAACTCCTTATGAACTTTTAAAAGGCCGCAAACCAAATATATCCCATCTTCACGCTTTCGGTTGCAAATGTTTTATATTAAATAATGGAAAGCGGGCCTTAGGGAAATTCGACTCTAAAGCCGATGAGGGAATATTTTTGGGATACTCGATTCATAGCAAAGCGTTCAGAGTCTTTAACAAATATTTAATGCAAGTTGAAGAGTCTATCCATGTACAGTTTGACGAATCTTCTCCAAAAGAGAAGAGAAAGGTCGTTTCTGATGATGTTGCAGGTGCTTTGGAAGAAGCATACTCCAAGGACATGGATAATGAAAAAGGAGCCAATGATGAAGGTCAAATCGAACCTCAAGAGCACTCAGACATGCCTACCGTGTGGAAAACAAAGAAAGCTCACCCAATTGATAAAGTTATAGGTGACATATCTACGGGAGTGGTAACCCGTAGTTCCTTACGAAATTTCTGTAATTTTGTAGCTTTTGTATCGCAAATTGAGCCTAAGACCGTTGATGAGGCCATTGAGGATGTACACTGGGGTATAGCTATGCAAGAAGAGCTAAACCAGTTTGAGCGCAATCATGTGTGGGACTTGGTCCCCAAACCTAATGATCATCCCGTAATTGGTACTCGATGGGTCTTCAGAAATAAACTTGATGAATCTGGCTTAATAATTCGAAATAAAGCACGTTTGGTGGCCAAAGGCTACAACCAGGAGGAGGGTATCGATTATGACGAAACCTACGCTCCTGTAGCCAGACTAGAGGCCATCAGAATGCTTCTTTCCTTTGCATCTTTAATGAACTTCAAACTCTTTCAAATGGATGTAAAAAGCGCCTTCCTGAATGGATACATTCAAGAAGAAGTTTATGTTGACCAACCGCCTGGTTTTGAAAATTTTAAATATCCGAACCATGTTTACAAACTTAAAAAGGCACTATATGGTCTCAAACAAGCTCCTAGAGCTTGGTATGACAGACTTAGTACCTTTCTTTTAGAAAAAGGGTTCGAGAGAGGCTTGGTTGACACAACGCTTTTTATTAGAAAATCAGAAAATCATGTTCTGCTTGTACAAATCTATGTAGATGACATAATATTTGGATCTACTAATGATATCTTGTGTAGAGAATTTTCTGAGATGATGCAGGGGGAGTTCGAAATGTCTATGATGGGAGAACTCACATTCTTTCTAGGATTGCAGATAAAGCAGCTAGAAAGTGGGATATTCATCCATCAGGCGAAATACTGCAAAGAGCTACTCAAGAAATTTGAAATGGACAAATGTAAGGAAGCTTCCACACCTATGGCATCTGCTTGCTACTTAGACAAAGATGAGAAAGGAAAAGCAATCGAGGTAACGAAGTATCGTGGTATGATTGGGTCTTTACTTTACTTAACTGCAAGTAGACCTGATATCATGTTCAGTGTATGCATGTGTGCGAGATATCAATCATCACCTAGAGAATCACACTATATAACTGTTAAAAGAATCATGAGATATCTAAAAGGAACTATTAACATGGGATTATGGTATCCTCGGGATGCCTCACTATCCTTGGTGGGTTATTCCGATTCCGATTTCGCCGGATGTAAGTTGGATCGGAAAAGCACTAGTGGTACTTGCCACCTATTGGGCAGTTCATTAGTAGCATGGCACAGCAAGAAGCAAGCCTGTGTTGCTTTGTCCACCGCTGAAGCGGAATACATTGCCGCTGGTGTGTGTTGCGCTCAAATCCTTTGGATGAAGCAGCAACTTAAGGACTTTGGTCTTAAACTTGAAAAGATCCCAATAAAATGCGATAATACAAGTGCCATTAACCTATCCAAGAATCCCGTTTTGCATTCTAGAACAAAGCATATAGAAATTAGACATCATTTTTTGCGTGACCATGTACAAAAAGGTGACTGTGTTCTTGAATTTGTGGAAACATCTAAACAGTTAGCAGATATTTTCACCAAGCCCCTTCCCAGGGATACCTTCTATGTTCTAAGGAGAGAACTAGGAATTCTTGATGAACAATATCTTGTTTAAAAATTGTTTAGCTGTTTGCATAAATTGTCTTGCTTCTCTATGCCTATGTGTTTCATGTTTGAATGATATATGTTAAAAATGCAAAAATATATCTCTTGATTAACTTCTTAATGTGATTATATATGTCTCGATAAATCTGTAATAATGCATACGTGTGTCCTAAAAAGTCGAAACCACTCTGCTGCCTAAAAACGAAATTTTCTCTGATTTAATCGATTATGCCAATAGTTAATCGATTACCTGGGCTTCATTTCTGGAAAATTCAAATTTTCTAAAACTTAATCGATTAAACAGCCCGTTAATCGATTACCTGGGCAATTTTTTTTGAAAATTCAAATTTTACACTGTTTTAATCGATTAAACCATCCCGTTAATCGATTAAAACCAGTACGTTAAAGGCAAACAGTGTCTCGGTCTTGCACTTTTTCTGACCTTTTCGCAACCTCTTTGCGCCTTGATTTTCTGAAACAGCAACAATACTAATCCAGGTGCAATAGGATTAAGTAAACCTCATCCTAAACCTCTCAAACCTTCCGAAATCATTCTATTTCATCCAAAAATCCACTCAATTCCGAATCATCCAATCCAAACCCTAGGTTAGGCTTTGCCCCTCTGTTCATCAATCTCAGTTTCGAGTTCATCATCTTCAATGGAGCAGAGTCGTCCAAAGCGGGTCAAGACTACAGCAACGCGCATTCGAAGAAGGGAAACCGGCTCACCCTCCACTCGGGACCGCGGTGACCCCTATTATTCCCTCATTTTGCAAGAGACCCGGTTGGCAAAATTTCAAGGCCGCAAGCCTACATACATCAGGTATGCCGACTTAACCTGGTTAGCGGAACAAAACTTTAGTTTTCCGCATGACATGGAGGCTCAAGGAGCCGTTCAGTTTTTGGAATTGAAGGGACGCGTATACCCTGCTCTAGTTAGGGAATTTTACGCTAATTTTAGATACAAGGATGGCAAATATTGGTCCATGATTTCCGGTAATCTGTTTGAGATGAGTGAGGATTTATTTCTGAATGTTGGAGGTTTATCGTCGTCTGGTTTTGGAATAGGGGACTGTTCTTGGGTCAAGGACAATTTTGATCCCGTTGATGTGTATAAGTCATTCCTTCGGGGCCCTCATCTGTATATTCAGGGTCAACTGACCAAGGCAGGGTCACTTTCTGTTGAGAACAGGTTATTGCATTATGTTATTGCTTACATATTAGTGCAGCGGAACACTAATCATGCACAGCCTACTGTGAATGATTTGCGTTTCATGTACGCTGTAAAGAATAACGTGATGATCAATTGGCCTGAGGAGATTCTGAAAATCATGAACAGCGTTTCATTGTCTCAGTCCAAGCTGCTCCCGTATAGCATTTTCATATCCCGCATTGTTGATTATTTGCGCATTGACATTTCTGATACCATCATTACTGAGTACACTGATAAAGATCACTTGGTGGGTGAGAGTCTCATTCATAAGATGGGAATTTACAAGTATGGTACTACATGGCAGTATCAGGAGGACTATACCACCTTTGATCTGGACTTGTCGGATAATGAGCATCAGGAGGATTTGGGTAATCAGAATGCAACTAATCAGGGGGAGTCGTCTGGAACAGCACCTCAGAGCTCTGTGTTTGGTTTAGCTCAGATGGAAGCCATGGAACAACGACTTAACAACCGCATGGATCTGCACTTCCAAGGGCTGAAGGACTCTTATTTTGCAGGTATGGAGCAATACGAGGAACGTCAGAATGCCTACACCGATAACAAAATTCAGGAGCTGAGGACTATGATTCAGTCTACCGCTGAGGCTCAGAATGCCATGTTCTGCTCAGAATTTCAGAAGCTGTCTATGCTTATCCAGGGAAATCAGAACACTGCTGTGCCTGATGATCAGCCTGTCTATCCTCCGCCTCAACCTTAGTTTAGCTGACCTTAGACCTAGGTTATCCTATCCTTAGGTTTATTTTTATCTTGTGGCACCTTCTGGATTTAGTTATCGTTGTTGCTTTCAGAACTGATTCGTATTTTGCTATTTGTCTTTTATTTGACTTTATGGCCTGTACTATTTCATGACTTTCTTTACTCTTTATGCTATGCAAATGTTTGTGTTTTTGCTATAATTATGTCAAAATAGCTTATTTGCCTTAGTGAATGGATCTTGATCATTTGAGATTTAATAATGCTTACAATGCTTAATATTTGATTAAATCTTGCATGCCATTCTCACTTCTTATTAGCTATTTTTTGTCCAATAAAGCGCATTTGTTCAATTTACCCATAAATGAAACAGGTTAATTTGTTAAAACCCAAATTAATTCATTAACATTGTTTTATGATTAACTAATATCTCTTCCTAGCTTTTTTGACCTGGGTTATCTTTTTGATAATGTCAAAAGGGGGAGAAAGGTTGTTTTGTTGCTTCTCAGGGTTAATCGATTAACATAAAGCCTTAATCGATTAACTGCATTTCA
>NW_017728066.1:0-1778 GCF_001865875.1 Lupinus angustifolius
AGGATATTCCGAAAACTGCTTTTCGGACGCGTTATGGTCATTATGGATATCTCGTAATGCCATTTGCTGTAACCAATGCTCCTGCAGTATTCATGGATTACATGAACAAAAATTTTCATCCTTATCTCGACACATTTGTGGTCGTATTTATCGATGATATTCTACTTTACTCAAAGACTGCAGAAGAACATGCCGAGCATCTGCGAGTGGTGCTGCAGATATTGAAAGACAACAAGCTTTATGCCAAACTTTCGAAATGTGAGTTTTGGCTAGAGTCTGTAAATTTTCTCGGTCATGTGATCTCGAAGGGAGGAATTGCAGTGGATCCTGCAAAGGTGGAGACTGTAATGGACTGGAAGTCTCCGAAGTCAGTAACGGAGATCAGGAGTTTCCTTGGGTTGGCGGGCTATTATCGGAAGTTCATTGAAGGATTCTCCAAACTGGCCTTGCCACTGACTACGCTGACAAGGAAAGATAAAGCATTTATCTGGACGCCCAAGTGTGAAGAGAATTTGTAGGAATTGAAGAAGAGGTTGAGTACAACACCTGTTTTGATTCTGCCAAATCCTAGCATGAACTACGATGTGTATTGTGACGCGTCGAAGCAAGGATTAGGTTGTGTGTTGATGCAACAAAGGAAAGTGGTGGCTTACGCGTCAAGACAGTTAAAGACTCATGAACAGAACTACCCAACACACGATCTGGAACTAGCTACGATCATGTTTGCTCTCAAGATCTGGAGACACCATCTATACGGTGTAAGGTTTGAGGTTTTCAGCGATCATAAGAGCTTAAAGTACTTATTTGATCAGAAGGAACTAAATATGAGGTAAAGGAGATGGATAGAATTCCTCAAGGATTATGATTTTGATCTTCAGTACCACCCTGGAAAAGCAAATGTGGTAGCTGACGCATTAAGCAGGAAGTCTTTGAATATCTCGACGATGATGGTTAGCGAGATGAAGTTGATAGAAG
Organism: Lupinus angustifolius; assembly: GCF_001865875.1. NCBI lineage: Eukaryota > Viridiplantae > Streptophyta > Magnoliopsida > Fabales > Fabaceae > Lupinus > Lupinus angustifolius. Next base: position 976 of record NW_017728066.1, read on the forward strand.
AATTCAGAGATTTAAATATAGCGGTTCAAGTTGGACCTAAGAGTTTGATTTGCGGCATGCTCACCGTAACGAATGACTTCATGGAGCAATTGAAAGGTTTACAAAAGAATTGGACCCAGAACTGCAAGAGAAGAAAAGCCTGCTGGTTGAAGGAAAAGCCCCAGAATTTCAGATTGGGACAGATGGAGTACTCAAGTGCAAAAATAGAATTTGCGTGCCAAGAGACCCTAATTTGAGGATGGCAATATTGGACGAAGCACACAGGAGCAAGTTGAGTATTCACCCGGGAACTACCAAGATGTATCAAGATTTGAAGAAAATGTTCTGGTGGTCAGTGATGAAGAAAGAAGTAGCCGAGTATGTTTCCCGTTGCTTGACATGCCAGAAAGCGAAGATTGAACACAAGCAACCTGGTGGAGAACTACNCTGGTCGAAGGAAAAGCCCTAGAATTTCAGATTGGGACTGATGGAGTACTCAAGTGCAAAAATAGAATTTGCGTGCCAAGAGACCCTGATTTGAGGATGGCAATCTTGGACGAAGCACACCGGAGCAAGTTGAGTAATCATCTAGGAACTACCAAGATGTATCAAGATTTGAAGAAAATGTTCTGGTGGCCAGGGATGAAGAAAGAGGTAGCCGAGTATGTTTCTCGTTGCTTGACATGCCAGAAAGCGAAGATTGAACACAAGCGACCTGGTGGAGAACTACAACCATTGGATATTCCGGTTTGGAAATGGGACAGCATTTCGATGGACTTCGTGAGTGGATTTCCGAAGACTCAGAAGGGTTACGATGCTATTTG
>NW_017728066.1:1878-2406 GCF_001865875.1 Lupinus angustifolius
TCGGGCGATTTAAAATACCCGATCGAGTATTGGCCGATAATACTCGGGCATGTCTATTACACGTGTTCACGAGGGGATCATTTCGCATTCGGATGAGAGATTTGACTTCCATAAAGCAAATCTCCCATCACTTTCACCATATCTCATGAGCTCATTATTAGCCACCCTAGGAGATTTGTCATTATTGCTTAGAGGAAATCTGATTTCCCTCTCTCCTTAAACCCTCACACTCCACACTTCACTCACTCACTCTTGCATTTTCAAAGAAGAGGTAAATCCTCTCTCCATTTTTCTCTCATTTTTCTCATGTCTTCTTCCATCTTCAATCCTTGATCTCTCAACATTCAACCAATGGATGTTGATGAGATTTAAGTATGTTGTTCATGAGTATGTCAAGAACATATTCAACTGTTGAAATTTTCTAAAACGCTTTCTAACTCATTTTCACCTCAAAACCGAAAATGGTGGTGTTCTTGAACTTATGAAAATATTTTGTTGAAACCATGAACAACTTGTGTTCATGGAGTT
>NW_017728066.1:2506-3521 GCF_001865875.1 Lupinus angustifolius
TTATTCTTCAATAAGTGATACAAATAAATGATAGATAATATATTGATAATGTGTAAATCTTTATACTCATAGTGTATAAATAATACACTCGAAATTTAAATTATATAATTATCAAATTGACTTTAACATACAAGAACTAGCTTTTATAAGGCTCATCAATACAGTCTTTTTTCAAATTCAGGAACCTCACCTTTCCAAAGTGAACTAATATTTAAATAAAATGTTGATAATTCTGTTCTGAATCTAATCTTGTAACTGATAATTCAAAGAGCATATTCTTCATATTATCTATTTGTGAAAAATGTTATTACTTATAAGTTAACACTTTCTTATTAATTTTAATATGAATTTCTCTCTAACATATAATAAACATGTAATTTTGATATAAATATGGGTGTTTTTATTTGTATTACTCTTCAAAGAGTAATAAAAATAAATGATTGTTGGTGTGTCGACAATGTATAAATCTTTATACTAACGATGTATAAATAATACACTCTCAATTTAAATTATATAATTATCAAATTGACTTTAACGTAGAGGGAAACTAAATGCAATATTTATTTTATGAAGAAAATATCATTATTTGTCATAATTGTAGTTGAATATTTACAAGTAAGTTTTCATATAAGAATACGTCATTTCTAATCATTTTCATCTAATAATTTGTATAAGGGGTATACAAATCCACACCAATCAAGAAAACTCAAATATCAGTCCAAAAAATTGAAACTGCGATAAACCAAATTTGTTTGGGTGATATTGAACTATTTCTTATAAAGCTGATCAATACTGTTTTATTTCCAATTTCATGAACTAGATTGTTCCAAAATGAACTAATATATACATAAAATGAACATAACTTTAGTTCTGAATCTATTCTTGTAACTTATAATTCAAAGTGTATATTCCTCGTATTTTCTACTTGTTCAAAATATTTTCACTTATTCATTAATACTTTCTTATTAATTTTTATGTTTTTTATGTGAATTTCTCTCCAACATATACTAAACTT
>NW_017728066.1:3621-4169 GCF_001865875.1 Lupinus angustifolius
TTCAGAACTTAGTTATCAACATTTTATTTAAATATCAGTTCAGTTTGGAACAGTCTGGTTCCTGAAATTGGAAATAAAACTATATTGATTAGCTTTATAAAAACTATTTCAATGTCACCAAAACAAATTTGTTTTATTACGGTTTCAATTTTTTGGACTGATTTTTCGATTTTTCTATATTGGTGTGGATTTGAATACCCCTAATACTGAATATTGGTTGAAATTGATTAGAAATGAGATATTCTGTATGAAAACTGACTTATAAATATTCAACTACTATGATGAAAAACAATGATATTTTCTTAAAAAAAAATATTGCATTCAATATCCCTATATGTTAAAGTCAATTTGATAATTATATAATTTACATTTATAGTGTATTATTTATACAGTATCAGTATAAAGATTTATACATAGTCAGTAAAACATCTGATTTATTTCTTTTACTTTTAAAGAGTAATATAAATAAAAACACCCATATCTATATCAAAATGACAAGTTTATTATATTTTCGAGTCAAATCCACATAGAAAAAAAATAATTTTAGA
>NW_017728066.1:4269-6670 GCF_001865875.1 Lupinus angustifolius
GTTGAGTGTTACTCTTGTGTTGTGAATTCCTATTTTTTGGTTCATGTTTGTAATTTTCTGTGACAGAATGTTTTTGGACTGCTATCGGGTCCAAATTCGCCCGAATTCAGCCGAAAAACGTGTTTTTGAGTTAGGTAGCTCATAATCGAATTTCGATTATACCATTGGCTTCGAAATATTATTTTGAGACAGGATAGACATCAAGTTTGTCTGGAACGCATTTCTAAATATTTTTCACTCCGAATTCGACATTCCGAAATTCTAACTGTAATTAAAAGATTTTAATATCCAGTCGAGTATAAGCCGACAATACTGGGGCATGGTCTCATCGCGAATGTTTCGTCGAAAAAGTCACCTCATGTTCCCAAGTGAACTTGTTGGGCAAACAAGCAAAAATATATTCATCTTTTACACTAAACCCCTCAAACTCTTCACTTACCCATTGCGCTGTTAGTCTTGGAAACCCTTGGTTTCCCTCCATAAATCAGATTCAATTCTCCCCATCTCTTTTTTATTCTACTTAAAAAAGTTACAAAACCTCTTGAAACCCTGGGCTTGCTTCTCAAAAAACTGAACCATGGCACTTTAAAAAGAGTCCACCCCTTTGAGAAACCCTTGGCTCTACATTGCATTGCATTTCTTCATCCCTTGGATTTTCTCAAGAATACTAAGGTAAACCTTCATGCATGTTCTTCATCTTTTAGAAAATCTATCCGTTCATCGTGTACGATATTTGAGTATGATGTTTATGCGTATGTTACAAACATTTTCAACCGTCAAAATTTTCTAAAAAACCTTTCTATCTCTTGTTATACGCAAGAACGCAAAAAAAAAATGAGTTGTTGCAAATTTATAAATCGTTGTTTTGAAACCTTGAACCATTGTTGTTCATGGGGCTGTTTTAGTGTTTAAATATATGCATGTTATTTATGTTGATGAAATATGATGATTTTGAAATCAAAGAACATTTTAAATCGAAATGTCATTTTGATCATGAGATCAATCCTTGTACAAATGTGTTGAAATGATCATGAACACAATAGGAATCGTGAACTACACTTTCGAGGATAAATGATGGTTGAAGAATATGAATTTTGGACCGGATGGATGAAAGTCTCGGATGTTCTTGGAATGGATTAAAATGATGTCTTTAGCTTAGAGTTAGTAGGAAAACAATTTAACTTGCGAAATGTTGGTTTGTTTTTGTGTTTAGTTTTGAGGCGTTTGAAGTCGGACAAATGATCCATTCATTTGAAGGATATCAACCACTCTATAACCCGAGCTGAGAGAGAATACATCGTGACATAGTAGTGTCTGAATATGACACCCGGATCTCCCAACTACCTCAAAAGTTGGGAGTGATTTATATTTTTGTTAGAAACTCATACTTAACCAAATAATTTCATGTCTGAATTAAGTACGGATGTTTCCTTAGGCTGTATGCCCCTAGGGTAGTATACAATATTAAGTCTTGTGGTTGTTATCCATGAAAGAACACTACTCAAGAAACTAAAACGTGTAGGGATCAAAAATAGTGGTAGTATTTGATCCAGTGGCCTGAGAGGTTGAGAGAGTGGTCCTACCCACTCGTCCAGCCACGCTTGGGCAACCCAACCATGCCTAGGTGAGCCAGGCATGCCTGGCCACTGCACCAACCACGCTTGGGCGACCCAGCCTCGCCTGGGCGACCCAATCACGCCTAGGCAAGGGCCAGGCAGCATGCGTGGCCTGTTTTGGGCGGGTTTGGCGCCTGAGTAACAGTACCTCTCTCGGGCGAGACCCATAGGGTGATTTTGACCAGTTTTTGGTGGATTTTGCGCTTGAGCGACAGTCCCCTCGTTTGAGCGAGAGCCATGTAGAGAATTAAGTCTGTTGGGATGAGTTTGTCGCTTGAGCAACAGTCTTTCGCTTGAGCGAGAGACGGACAATATTTTTTACTGTTTTTGATAGATTGCTTAGGAAATAGCCCTAGCTTGGGCGTGAAGTGTATTTATAGTTGAGGAAGACCGTGGCTCAGAGGATTGAGTCAGGTTCCCAAATTGACAAACATATACTGTTACTTTTGTTCTTGCGCCTTATGCGGGCAAGGATTCCGACGAGGATGTTGTGAGCAAGGCTACACCTAAAAAGGATTATATGATACCACACAGTGAGGTCGTCTGACCGTAAGAGACTTGGTTGTGTGGTCGTCCAGGGTAAGTCAGCGATAGTTCATAGTGGTAGGGATGTTTTTCCTATATTACGTGATAACATAAGATCGAGTCCTACAAGAAGCATTCCTTTGGGAGATGTCTTAGGATGGGCCGATAGATATAAAAGAATAATCAAAATATTTAATATGCTAACTTCGGTTAGTATGCATACTCATTATGAACAACGAAGTAGTGGAGAGGAAATTTAC
>NW_017728066.1:6770-7729 GCF_001865875.1 Lupinus angustifolius
TGGCGGTGATTCGTCAACAAAGTCTTGAGGGAGAGTCTATGTGAGATGCGTCTCTTGTATTCCTGGATGAGGTATTCTGTTGGATTGGATAGTTGTCATAGCGTAAACTAGATGATCTATGACAACCCCTTTTTCCAATCAAGATCAATGAGAGGGATGCCCATAAAATGTTTGATACGACACCATATTGAAATGGACAGTTCTTCGGAACCGATCGATCATATGTCCTTGCAAGGAATTTATTTTTTTGGTGTGATCAAATCGGCTTGTTATGGGACATGTACTCTTGGTTATTTCCGAGTAGTATATATGGAGGATATTGGTATAAGGATGGATGAAATAAGCATATGATGCATAAATTGAGAGAGTGAATATTGATCCTCATGATTCGAGTTATAATGTCATTTCATCATTGTGCATTATGTATGTTATCTATATTGTGTATATCATACGTGTATGTGTGGATGTGATATTTCGTATAATCTCACACCGTCCATGAATAATATTCATTAGATGTCTTACTCTCTCTTGTTACTTTTCTTTCTGTTTGTCTTTGGTTCACGTTCTCGCTCAGATGGACTGTTTGACGAGGATTCGGAGCTACTGATTCTTGATGTCATAGGAGGTGATATGGAGTAGTGATGGACATAGATATACCTACATAGGCCCTTGTGCCTTTGAGATAGAGATGGTTTGCGATGACTCTACGATGTGCTTCCCTTCAAAACATGTGAGCTTGGAGGCTTCTCTCACCTTACCTGCTCGGAGATTTGCACCTATTGCACCATCCATTCAGTATGTGATCTCTCACGGACCTCCTGATGTTGGACCACCTATTAAGAGACAAAGTAGAGACGATGTGCTCGATTTTCCATCGGGGCTGAGAGCTGCTATATGGATGCTTCCCGATCTTCAGGCAGATATGGGAGTGGGAAGAAAGTCACGGGGTTCGTCCAACA
>NW_017728066.1:7829-9243 GCF_001865875.1 Lupinus angustifolius
TATCTGTTTTTCTGTTACAAGTGTTTTCTATTTAACCACGTTATGATGGTTAATCAATTAACATGGTAACTTAATCGATTAACGTGTCTATTTTATGTTATAATTGTTTTCTGTTTTAACTGTTTAACTGAATGTAACAGTTTGAAGGGTCAAATCTATTTTGTATCAGTTTAGGCAAATTGTAGAAACACATAGCATTGTATACTATTGTTTAGAATTGATTAGAGATCGTGTTTTCATGATTTACTTTGTAATACGCAGAGAGAAATGCATGTGTGAGGAGGAGAGATTAACATGCTTTGTTGAAGTTGTTCATGGTGTTGCATGTTGTTTTCATATGCTTAATCTCACCCATTCTTTCTTACATGTTCATGCATTCTTGATAGAGATTTTTAGAGAAATATTTTGTGTATACTGTTTTGTATTAACTCACATATGCATGATGGCTTGTGTTACTTGAGAGTGAGTTAATAGTTGAGTTTTCATAGTTATAATTTGAGCATTTTTGTCCTTGGTACAACTCTGTTTTTTGTATTTTGTTTTGCACTTGGGGTTAGTCTCTTGGTGTCTTACCACCATTGAGATAGAGTGATTCTTCACCAAGACTATGAGATCTTGAAGTGACAACATGGATCTTGGCTGGGGCTGGATCGCAAGAAAGGTTCTCTCAGGCGATAGGGATAGTCAATCCAAGGATTAGATGTTCTAGGAATTCAAGAAAGAAGCATCTTGAGTCTTGTAAATTGAATTGGTGTATGTAATTATACTAAGTGTTCAATATAGTGGAAGAAAATCTCCCAAGATCAGAAGGGGAGGCCTGGATGTAGTTTGTAGTGGACCCCAACTGAACCAGGATAAAAATTCATTTGTGCAAGTTGTTCTCTCTTAATCTCCTTTATAATTCTTACTGTTTTAATTCGAGTTTGAAGCTGATATTTTGCATGCTTATACCTTGCTATATCCTTGTTAATATTGCATAAATATATATGTTGTATCTCTGCTTATCTGTTGATAAATAACTTCAACTAGCTGCTCTAATCAATCGGTATTTATTGTGTGTTAATCGATTAAGCCCAGTGGTTAATCGATTATCTATTTGTTAAAAATGTCATTACTTATTACTTAACACTTTCTTATTAATTTTTATGTGAATTTCACTCGAAAATATACTAAATATGTCATTTTCATATAGATATGGGTGTCTCAATTTGTATTACTCTTCAAAAAGTTATACAAATAAATAATAGATGATGTACTGATAATGTATAATGTTTTATACTCATAGTGTACAAATAATACACTCGAAATTTAAATTATATAATTATCAAATTGACTTTAACATACAGGGATATTAAATGCAATATTTATTTAATTATTTGTCATAATTGTAGTTGAATATTTACATGTAAGTTTT
>NW_017728067.1:0-4946 GCF_001865875.1 Lupinus angustifolius
TTGTTAGGGAAAGGCCCAAGCCTCTTATAAAACACGTATATGTTAGAAGAAATAGGAAGTAGTTGGAGGGAAGGTTAGTTAAAGCAGTTAGGCAGAAAGATCATAAATAGAAAGGGGTTGGGTTGTAATAAATCAGTTTTTGGGAAAGTAGTTGTAAAGGGAATAACTGATTTGGAGCAAATCAGTTATTAGGAGTTATACAAACTCTTTGGCTCACATCTTGTAATCTTTTTTGTATCAATTGAATTTTTCTACAGATTCAAGATCAAATTGATCTTGAATCCCTACTTCTTCATTCTTCTTCTTCTCTAAATTCTACTATGTTTTACCAGTTCTAACACTGGTATCAGAGCACCAAGATTCTTGGTGCCCTGTGAAGAATTCTGCCACGAAGGAGCTGCGTATGGTGTCAACCCGAGGAATGGCAAGAAGCGCGGAGGATTGGGTGCAGGAAAGAGAAGAAATGCGACGAGAGAGAGAAGAACAAAGAATACGTATGGAATTGAATGAGGCCAGAGTGATACGATTAGAAGAAGCACTGGCTCAACTCACAACGAGGCCTAGGGTTAATCAATCTCATGACGAAGAGAGTGGTATTGGAGGAGATCGTGAACTTAGGGAAAATTGGGGAAGAGATAGATGGAGAAAATTGGAGATTCCAATTTTTTCGGGGGATGATGCTCATGGGTGGGTCAACAAGCTAGAAAGGTACTTTATGTTGAAGGAAGTCAATGAAGAGGAGAAATTGCAAGCCACGTTGATGGCTTTGGAGGGGAAGGCTCTCAGTTGGTATCAATGGTGGAGTAGATGTAACCTCCAACCTTCCTGGGAGGGTTTCAAGTTGGCAGTGATCAGAAGATTCCAACCCTCTTTGGTTCAGAATCCTTTTGAGCAACTGTTGGCATTAAAACGACAAGGATCAGTGGTAGAGTACGTAGAAGAATTTGAAAAATACATGGGTGCTTTGAAGGAAATTGATCCAAACTTTGTCAAGGGAATTTTTCTCAATGGGCTTAAAGAGGAGGTGAAAGCAGAAGTCAGGCTATATGAACATCCTAGTTTGTCTGAGGTAATCCAAAAATCCATTATGATAGAGAAGAAAAATACTATCTTGTATAAGAAATCTAATACTAGTTACTATTCAAGGACAACTAGTTTCAGTAGAAATAATGGCCAGAATAGGTATGTAACAGTGGAGTCTAAGCCTTGGGAGGATAAGAAAACTACTCAATCTTCTGTGGGTAGTGTTTTAGGGAATTCGGGTATATGCCAACAGGGGACAACAACAGAACCAGAGCAGGAGGGTTTAAGCATTTGAGTGGAGCTAAAATGAGGGAAAAGAGGGATAAGGGGCTTTGTTTCAGGTGTGATGAGCCCTACAGTAGAGAACATAGATGTAAGAAGGGACATTTCAAAATGTTTGTCCTAGATGAAGAGGAGGATGATGAGAGTGTGGAGGATGACAACTCAGATGGGGCTACTATGAACAATTTACAGTTATCCTTGTGTGCTATGGCTGGTTTCACTTCAAATAAATCATGGAAGGTAGCAGGAGAATTCAAGGGGCAGAAGGTGGTTATTCTGATTGATTGTGGAGCTTCCCACAATTTTATTTCCTTAGAGTTGGTAAAGAGATTGCAGCTTCAAGTACAAGACACCCCTGCCTATAATATTGAAGTGGGGGATGGCCATAAGATACACTGCATAGGGAGGTGCACTGGGGTTAAACTCTTGCTACAAGGGTTGGAAGTGGTGCAACAATTTTACTTGTTTGGTTTGAAGGGGGTTGATTTGGTATTGGGGTTGGAATGGTTAGCTAGTTTGGGTGAAGTGAAGGCTGATTTTGGTAAGTTGGAATTAATCATCAAGAAGGGCAACACAGTGCATCAGATTAGAGGGGATCCTGCATTAATCAAAACTCAACTGTCTCTAAAAAGCATTCATGCAGGTTCTTAGAGAGGAAGGTGATGGCTTAATGTTGCAGTGTTCGGAAGAGGCAGAGGATGCAGTAAAACCTCCAACAATACCAGAGGAGATTGCAGAGGTATTGCAACAATTTCAAGCTGTTTTTGAGAACATACAGGGACTTCCACCAAAAAGGTGGCATGATCATGCTATACACCTTAAAGAAGGGGCTAATATTCCAAATATTAAGCCTTACAAATACCCTCACTATCAGAAGAATGAGATTGAGAAGTTAGTATTGGAAATGTTACAAGGAGGAGTTATTAGGCCTAGCATAAGCCCTTATTCTAGCCCTGTGATACTAGTCAAGAAGAAAGATGGAGGGTGGAGGTTTTGTGTGGATTACAGAGCCCTTAACAAGGTTACTGTCCCTAATAAGTTTCCTATTCCAATTATAGAAGAATTACTAGATGAATTAGGAGGATCCAGGATTTTTTCTAAACTGGATTTAAAATCTGGATATCACCATATTAGAATGAAGGAAGGAGATATTGAGAAGACAACTTTTAGGACCCATGAGGGCCACTATGAGTTTGTGGTCATGCCTTTTGGCCTTACCAATGCACCCTCTACCTTCCAAGTTTTGATGAATGAGATCCTCAAACCTTTCCTAAGGAGGTTTGTGTTAGTCTTCTTTGATGACATATTGGTGTTCAGTCCAACTCTTGAAGAACACAGTGATCACCTTAGACAAGTCCTGGCAGTTATGCAACTGAATTCTCTCAAAGCTAACAAGAAGAAGTGCACTTTTGCTCAGGGCAGACTTGAGTACTTAGGGCACATTGTGTCAGCAGAAGGGGTAGAAGCTGATCAAGCCAAGGTGGAAGCTATGAGTTCTTGGCCTATACCTAAGAATATCAAGGGCTTGAGGGGTTTTCTGGGGCTCACTGGTTATTATAGGAGATTTGTGAAGGATTATGGGAGGAAGGCCAAACCTCTCACTGATTTGTTGAAGAAGGATAGTTTCAGATGGGATGCAGAATCAACCCTAGCTTTTGAGAAACTCAAAGCAGCTATGATTGATCTACCTAAGTTGGCAGTACCAGACTTTTCTAAGGTGTTTATTGTTGAAACTGATGCATCTAGCAAGGGGTTGGGGGCTGTCTTAATGCAGGAAGAGAGGCCTCTAGCTTTCTGGAGTCAAGGTTTGTCTTTGAAAGCTCAACAAAAATCAGTATATGAGAGGGAATTAATGGCTTTAATACAAGCTGTCCAGAGATGGAGACATTACTTGCTAGGAAGGCATTTCATCATCAGAACAGATCAAAGGAGTCTGAAATTTCTCAATGATCAAAGACTTTTCACAGAAGAACAGTTCAGGTGGGCAGTGAAACTCATTGACATGGATTTTGAAGTCCAGTTCAAACCAGGGAAGCAAAACTGTGCTGCTAATGCTTTGTCTAGAAAGGGGATGTATGCTATTTCCTCGGTGAACCAGAATGAAATTGAAGCTTGGTCACAAGAGGTGGAGCTTGACCCAAAATGGCAGAAAATAAAGCAGGAATTGATAGTAGCACCAGGATCTCATGAAGGGTTTGAGTTGAGGGGAGGTCTGTTGTTGTATAAGGGGAAGCTAGTGTTGGCCAGAGGATTAGACAAAATTCCTTTAATTTTGAAGGAATGTCATGAATCCCCTGTAGGTACAGGGGGTCATTCGGGTTATTTCAGAACTTATAAAAGAATAGCCAGTTGTTTGTATTGGCTTGGTATGAAGGCAAATATAAAAAGATTCGTGGCTGAATGTGAGATTTGTCAAAGATATAAGCACTCTACTTTGTCTCATGCGGGATTGTTACAACCCCTTCCTATACCAACCCAGGTATGGATGGAAGTGGCTATGGATTTCATTGGTGGTTTACCTAGGAGCCAGGGGAGAGATACTATTTTTGTAGTAGTGGATAGATTGTCCAAGTATACTCACTTCTATGCTATAAGTCACCCCTTCTCTGCCAAGGATATAGCTAATTTGTTTGTCAATGAAGTAGTCAAGCTACATGGGTTCGCTACAGCCATCATTTCAGATAGAGATCCCATCTTTTTAAGTAAATTTTGGAAGGAATTGTTCAGAGTCTCTGGCACACAATTAAAATTAAGTACTTCATACCATCCTCAAACTGATGGACAGACTGAGGTGGTTAATAGATGTTTGGAGGGTTACTTAAGGTGCTTTGCAGGACCTAAGCCCAAGCAGTGGTATCAATGGTTGGCATGGGCAGAATTTTGGTACAATACTAACTACCACAGCTCCATTGGCATGACACCTTTTAAGGCTCTGTATGGTAGGGACCCTCCTATGCTTATAAAGGCTGCAAAATTTCCCTCTAAAGTAGAAGAAGTGAATTAGTTGATGATGGATAGGGATTTGATCCTAGGGGAACTCAGACAAAATTTGTTGAAGGCACAAGACCAGATGAAGATCCAGGCTAACAAACATAGAAGAGATGTGGAATTTCAGTTGGGTGATTGGGTATATTTGAAAATTCAATCTCACAAGTTAAAATCCTTGGCTTCTAGACCTTGTGCTAAGCTAGCAGCCAGGTACTATGGCCCTTATAAGATAATCAGTAAGGTGGGACCTGTAGCTTACAAGTTGGAGTTGCCTGATCATGCTAAGATCCACCCTGTGTTTCATGTGTCCTTATTAAAAAGGACTCTTAAACCAAGTCAGCAACCTCAACCCCTTCCAGCATTGCTGAATGAAGAGTATGAGTTGGACATGGAACCAGAAGACATAATAGATATCAGGGAGAATCAGCAAGGGTTAATTGAAGTTTTGGTGAAGTGGAATCAACTATCTGCAGACAATAATTCTTGGGAGGTTGCTGCCAATATACAGGAGGCATTTCCTACCTTTCCCCTTGAGGACAAGGTTGCTCTTTTAGGGGGGGTATTGTTAGGGAAAGGCCCAAGCCTCTTATAAAACACGTATATGTTAGAAGAAATAGGAAGTAGTTGGAGGGAAGGTTAGTTAAAGCAGTTAG
>NW_017728067.1:5046-5437 GCF_001865875.1 Lupinus angustifolius
TATCCTATCCTCATCCTCAGCCTCATCCTCATTCTCGTCCTCATCCTATCCTCATCCTCTTTCTCTTCCTCATCCTATCCTTATCCTTATCCTTATCCTCTTCCACATTCTCATCGTAATCCAATCCTCATCTTCATACTAATTCTCGTCCTCATCCTATCCTCATCCTCATCCTCATCCTCTCCTCATTCTCATTCTCGTCCTCAACCTCATCCTATCCTCATCATCGTCCTCATCCTATCCTCATCATCATCCTCATCCTCATCCTATTCTCATCAACATCCCATCCTTATCCTTGTCCTCATCCTCAACCTAGCCTCATCCTCATCGTTTCGTCATCCTCATCCTTATTCTCGTCCACATCCTCCTCCTATCCTCATCCTCATCCTAA
>NW_017728067.1:5537-6115 GCF_001865875.1 Lupinus angustifolius
TATTCACATCCTCATCCTATCCTCATCCTATCCTCATCCTCGTCCTCATCCTATCCTCATCCTCATTCTCTTCCTCATCCTATCCTCCTCCTCCTCCTCATCCTATCCTCATCCTCATTCTCGTCCTCATCCTGTTCCTCTTCCTCATCCTCAACCACATTCTCCTCCTCATCCTCTTCCTTATCCTCATTCAACTCCTAATCCTATCTTCATCCTCATTCTCGCCCTCATCCTATCCTCATCTTGGTCCTCATCCTATCCTCATCCTCATTCTCGCCCTCATCCTATCTTCATCTTGGTCCTCATCCTATCCTTATCCTCATCGTCATCCAATCCTCTTACTTATCATCATCCTCATCCTCATCGTCATCCATATCCTATTCTCATCCTATCCTTGTCCTCATCCTTATCCTATTCACATCCTCATCCTATCCTCATCTTATCCTCATCCTCGTCCTCATCCTATCCTCATCCTCGTCCTCATCAACATCCTCATCCTAATTCCCTTCCTCATCCTACTCTCATCCTCATCCTATCCGTATCCTATCCTCATCCTCATTCTAATCCTCATCCTATCC
>NW_017728067.1:6215-9240 GCF_001865875.1 Lupinus angustifolius
CGTCCTCATCCTATCCTCATTCTCTTCCTCTTCCTCATCCTATCCTCCTACTCATTCTCGTCCCCATCCTTTCCTCATCTTCCTCCTCATCCTCATCCTGATTCTACTCCTCATCCTACCCCCATCCTCATCCTCATCCTGATTCTACTCCTCATCCTACCCCCATCCTCATCCTCATCCTGATTCTACTCCTCATCCTACCCCCATCCTCATCCTCATCCTGATTCTACTCCTCATCCTACCCCCATCCTCATCCTCATCCTGATTCTACTCCTCATCCTACCCCCATCCTCATCCTCATCCTGATTCTACTCCTCATCCTACCCCCATCCTCATCCTCATCCTGATTCTACTCCTCATCCTACCCCCATCCTCATCCTCATCCTGATTCTACTCCTCATCCTACCCCCATCCTCATCCTCATCCTGATTCTACTCCTCATCCTACCCCCATCCTCATCCTCATCCTGATTCTACTCCTCATCCTACCCCCATCCTCATCCTCATCCTGATTCTACTCCTCATCCTACCCCCATCCTCATCCTCATCCTGATTCTACTCCTCATCCTACCCCCATCCTCATCCTCATCCTGATTCTACTCCTCATCCTACCCCCATCCTCATCCTCATCCTGATTCTACTCCTCATCCTACCCCCATCCTCATCCTCATCCTGATTCTACTCCTCATCCTACCCCCATCCTCATCCTCATCCTGATTCTACTCCTCATCCTACCCCCATCCTCATCCTCATCCTGATTCTACTCCTCATCCTACCCCCATCCTCATCCTCATCCTGATTCTACTCCTCATCCTACCCCCATCCTCATCCTCATCCTGATTCTACTCCTCATCCTACCCCCATCCTCATCCTCATCCTGATTCTACTCCTCATCCTACCCCCATCCTCATCCTCATCCTGATTCTACTCCTCATCCTACCCCCATCCTCATCCTCATCCTGATTCTACTCCTCATCCTACCCCCATCCTCATCCTCATCCTGATTCTACTCCTCATCCTACCCCCATCCTCATCCTCATCCTGATTCTACTCCTCATCCTACCCCCATCCTCATCCTCATCCTGATTCTACTCCTCATCCTACCCCCATCCTCATCCTCATCCTGATTCTACTCCTCATCCTACCCCCATCCTCATCCTCATCCTGATTCTACTCCTCATCCTACCCCCATCCTCATCCTCATCCTGATTCTACTCCTCATCCTACCCCCATCCTCATCCTCATCCTGATTCTACTCCTCATCCTACCCCCATCCTCATCCTCATCCTGATTCTACTCCTCATCCTACCCCCATCCTCATCCTCATCCTGATTCTACTCCTCATCCTACCCCCATCCTCATCCTCATCCTGATTCTACTCCTCATCCTACCCCCATCCTCATCCTCATCCTGATTCTACTCCTCATCCTACCCCCATCCTCATCCTCATCCTGATTCTACTCCTCATCCTACCCCCATCCTCATCCTCATCCTGATTCTACTCCTCATCCTACCCCCATCCTCATCCTCATCCTGATTCTACTCCTCATCCTACCCCCATCCTCATCCTCATCCTGATTCTACTCCTCATCCTACCCCCATCCTCATCCTCATCCTGATTCTACTCCTCATCCTACCCCCATCCTCATCCTCATCCTGATTCTACTCCTCATCCTACCCCCATCCTCATCCTCATCCTGATTCTACTCCTCATCCTACCCCCATCCTCATCCTCATCCTGATTCTACTCCTCATCCTACCCCCATCCTCATCCTCATCCTGATTCTACTCCTCATCCTACCCCCATCCTCATCCTCATCCTGATTCTACTCCTCATCCTACCCCCATCCTCATCCTCATCCTGATTCTACTCCTCATCCTACCCCCATCCTCATCCTCATCCTGATTCTACTCCTCATCCTACCCCCATCCTCATCCTCATCCTGATTCTACTCCTCATCCTACCCCCATCCTCATCCTCATCCTGATTCTACTCCTCATCCTACCCCCATCCTCATCCTCATCCTGATTCTACTCCTCATCCTACCCCCATCCTCATCCTCATCCTGATTCTACTCCTCATCCTACCCCCATCCTCATCCTCATCCTGATTCTACTCCTCATCCTACCCCCATCCTCATCCTCATCCTGATTCTACTCCTCATCCTACCCCCATCCTCATCCTCATCCTGATTCTACTCCTCATCCTACCCCCATCCTCATCCTCATCCTGATTCTACTCCTCATCCTACCCCCATCCTCATCCTCATCCTGATTCTACTCCTCATCCTACCCCCATCCTCATCCTCATCCTGATTCTACTCCTCATCCTACCCCCATCCTCATCCTCATCCTGATTCTACTCCTCATCCTACCCCCATCCTCATCCTCATCCTGATTCTACTCCTCATCCTACCCCCATCCTCATCCTCATCCTGATTCTACTCCTCATCCTACCCCCATCCTCATCCTCATCCTGATTCTACTCCTCATCCTACCCCCATCCTCATCCTCATCCTGATTCTACTCCTCATCCTACCCCCATCCTCATCCTCATCCTGATTCTACTCCTCATCCTACCCCCATCCTCATCCTCATCCTGATTCTACTCCTCATCCTACCCCCATCCTCATCCTCATCCTGATTCTACTCCTCATCCTACCCCCATCCTCATCCTCATCCTGATTCTACTCCTCATCCTACCCCCATCCTCATCCTCATCCTCCTCCTCATCCTCATCCTCCTCCTATCCTCATCCTCATCCTCATCCTCACCTCGTCGTCATCCTCATCCTCATCCTCATCCGCATGCTCCTCCTCATGCTATCCTTATCATCATCCTCATCCTCATCCTCATCCTCTACCTCAATATACTCCTCGTCGTCATCCTCATCATTTCCTAATTCTCATTCTCGTCCTCATCCTATCATCCTATCATACTCCTTATCCTCCTCCTCTTCCTTATCCTCACCGTCATCCTTATCCTATGCTCATCCTCATCCTCATCCTAACCTCGTCCTCATCCTC
>NW_017728068.1:0-328 GCF_001865875.1 Lupinus angustifolius
GGATGAAGATGAGGATGAGGATGAGGAAGACGATGAGGATGAGGAATGGGATGTGGATGAGGAAGTGGATAAGATGAGGACGAGAATGAGAATGAGGATAGGATGAGGACAAGACTGAGGATAGGATGATGAGTAGAATGAAGATGAGGAAGAGGATGACGATAGGATGAGGATGCGAATGTGGATGAGGATAAGGATAGGATGAGGATGAGGAAGAGGACGAGCATAGGATGAGGATGAGAATGAGGATGAGGATAGGAGGAGGATGAGGACGAGAATGAGGATGAGGATAGGATGAGGACGAGAATCAGGATGAGGTTAGGATGAG
>NW_017728068.1:428-1361 GCF_001865875.1 Lupinus angustifolius
AGGATGAGTTTGAGAATAGGATGAGGATAGGATGAGGATGAGGATGAGGATGAGGACGAGAATGAGGATAGGATGAGGATGAGGATGAGGATAGGATCGGGATGAGGATGAGGATGAGGAAGAGGATAGGATGAGGATGAGGATGAGGATAGGATCGGGATGAGGATGAGGATGAGGAAGAGGATAGGATGAGGATGAGGATGAGGATAGGATCGGGATGAGGATGAGGATGAGGAAGAGGATAGGATGAGGATGAGGATGAGGATAGGATCGGGATGAGGATGAGGATGAGGAAGAGGATAGGATGAGGATGAGGATGAGGATAGGATCGGGATGAGGATGAGGATGAGGAAGAGGATAGGATGAGGATGAGGATGAGGATAGGATCGGGATGAGGATGAGGATGAGGAAGAGGATAGGATGAGGATGAGGATGAGGATAGGATCGGGATGAGGATGAGGATGAGGAAGAGGATAGGATGAGGATGAGGATGAGGATAGGATCGGGATGAGGATGAGGATGAGGAAGAGGATAGGATGAGGATGAGGATGAGGATAGGATCGGGATGAGGATGAGGATGAGGAAGAGGATAGGATGAGGATGAGGATGAGGATAGGATCGGGATGAGGATGAGGATGAGGAAGAGGATAGGATGAGGATGAGGATGAGGATAGGATGAGGAAGAGGATGAGGATAGGATAAGGAAGAGGATGAGGATAAGGAGGAGGAAAGGATGAGGACAAGAATGACAATGAGGATAGCACGAGGATGAGGATGATGATAGGATGAGGAGTAGAATGATGATGAGGATGAGGATAGGATGAGAATGAGGGTGAGGATGAGGATGAGGATGAGGACGAGAATGAGGATAGGATGAGGATGAGGATGAGGATAGGATGTGGACGAGAATAAGGATGAGGATGAGGATACGAT
>NW_017728068.1:1461-1817 GCF_001865875.1 Lupinus angustifolius
GATGAGGACGAGGATGGGATGAGGACGAGAATGAGGAAGAGGATGAGGATGAGGATAGGATGAGGATAGGATGGGGATGAGGATGAGGATAGGATGAGGATGAGAATGTGCAAGAGGATGAGGATGACGATGAGGATGAGGATAGGAGTTGGACGAGAATGAGGATGAGGAGGTGGATGAGGTTTAGGATGAGGATGAGGATAGATGAGGACGAGAGTGAGGATGAGGATAGGATGAGGGGTAGAATGAGGATGAGGAAGAAGATGAGGATAAAATGAGGATGAGGAAAGGATGAGGATATGATGAGGATAGGATGAGGACGAGGATGAGGATGAGGATAGGATGAGGATGAGAAT
>NW_017728068.1:1917-9226 GCF_001865875.1 Lupinus angustifolius
GATAGGATGAGGAGTAGAATGAGGATGAGGAAGAGGATGAGGATGTGCATAAGGATAGGATGAGGAGTAGAATGAGGAAGAGGATGAGGATGTGCATGAGTATAGGATGATGATGAGAATGTGGATGACGATAAGGATAGGATGAGGAGGAGGATGAGGGTGAGAAGAGGATGAGGATGTGGATGAGGAGAGGATGAGGACGAGAATGGGGATGAGGATGAGGATAGGATGAGGAAGAGGAAGAGGATGAGGATGAGGATAGGATGAGGATGAGGATATGGATGAAGATAGGCTATGGATGAGGACGTGGATGAGGATAGGATGAGGATGAGGATGAGGACGAGGATGAGGACGAGGATGAGGATAGGATAAGGAAGAGGATGAGAATAGGATAAGGAAGAGGATGAGGATAGGATAAGGAAGAGGATGAGGATAAGGAGGAGGAAAGGAGGAGGACGAGAATGACAATGAGGATAGCATGAGGATAAGGACAATTATAGGATCAGGAGTAGAATGAGGATGAGGATGAGGATAGGATGAGGATGAGGGTGAGGATGAGGATGAGGATGAGGATGAGGACGAGAATGAGGAGGCCGAATTTGTTGAGGAGAAGGAAGAGACTTGATCAATTTGACTTCATCTTGAGGAACTAATCATATTTAATTTGAATCCAATCTGATTTGTTGTTGGTTGGAGATGAGATTAGGATTCCCTATTTTATAGCCTTGTGCACCTTAAAAGATTGAGCTTCCTATCTTCTTTCCTTGTTTCTAGCCGTGTGCATCTTTGGGAGATTGATTAATCTCTCTTTAATCTTCATATAATCTTCTCTTTATCTCCAAGTTTGAAAACGTGTGCCATATACCCTTGAATTCAAATTCAAATCTATCTTCTTTCAAATCCAAATTCAAATTCAAATTCAAATTCAAATTGCTAAAACAAACCTATCTTCTTTTAAATTCGTTTTCCCTCCATGCCTTATCTCCTTGTTTGCCTTAGAGATAAAGTGTTAGCTGAATTGCCTTATCTCCTTGTTTGTCCTTATAGATAGAGTTCCTTACGTGCCTCCTTCCTTGAAATGATCATGCATTGACTTCCATTTGCCCTAGCCACGTGAAAGGCTTACCCTTGAACCTAAGTGAACTACTTGGTCACGAAATATGGACCATGTTACAAATAAGTCCCAACCCATATTACATGAATTAAATACTAAAAATACTTGAAGGAAATTAAACCTAAGACTACATGAGAATGCAATCTCATTTATTTGAATAATGCAAATAAAATAAACCAAACTATGCTATAAATTCTTTGCAAGAACATGGCCTCCAAAAATCATAGGTTGCCCCCCTTGGTTTACATCATACCCTCTTTCTTGAAAAGAATTTGTCCTCAAATTTGAGGTATCACCACCTCCTGGATCAAAGACCATCTTCTTGAATTGTAACAACCAATTCTCCACATATTCATCATTGATTATACCCTTGATGAATAGTCCAGCAATAACACATGCACCAAATAGTAATTTTGTGAGGAAACGTTCATCCTTAAAAAACTTCGTAAGAATTGAGTCATCAAGGCTTGTGCTAATCACATCCATATGAATAACTTGCCCAATGTAAAAGTCAGCCTCCAAAATGTATGGATGAATAGGTGCTTCTTCTTTAATAAGGTTCACTCCAAATTCCTGCAAAATGTTGTGAATAAAACTAGGCAAAGACTTGTTAGTAGTAAAAAGAATTTCTTTAACCTGGAGTGGAGGTAGGGGCTGTTTTGGAACCAAAATATTCTCACTTCCCTCTTTTTGAACTTTCTTTTCACACACAATTGCCTTTTTCTCCTCCTGAGACTTGTTAGTAGTAACTAAAATTTCTTTACCCTGTAGTGGAGGTAGGGGTTGTTTTGGAACCAAAATATTCTCACTTCCCTCTTTTTCAATTTCCTTTTTACACACAATTGCCTTTTTCTCCTCCTCAATTTTTTTCTTCAGAGTCTTCTGATCCTCAATCACTTGTGTAGGAGATAAGGGACGTAACACCAACTTTCGATTTTGGTGAAAAAAAGTGTATTTGTTTGAAAATCCATCATGGATGGTCCTCTTATCCATGTGCCATGGACGACCCAAACGTATATGGCTGGTCTCCATGTGAACCACATCACAAAGAACTACATCTTCATATTTCCCTATTGAAAAGGGAACCTCCACTTGCTGGTTCACAATAATCCCCCCAATCTCACTTAACCATTGTAGTTGGTAAGGAGTGGGATGTGGTTTAGTCTCAAGGTTTAGTTTTGAAACTAACCTTGAACTAGCCATGTTGGTACAACCACCATCAATACTTAATAGGCAGATGTTTCCTTGGACCAAACACCTAGAAAGGAAGATGTTTGTCCTTTGGTTGGCCTCATTGGCCATGACTTGGGTTTCAAGCCAAAACTAGCTCTGATGACCACTTGATGACAACCTCTTGGGGCTGCCTTTGAATTAAAGGATCGTTTTAGCTTGAACTTAGATTTGTGAATGTGTGAATTCGGTTTTGGGGAATTAGGGTAATTTTGGGGTAGATGTGGCTTCGGTTTGGGATGTATAATTAGGCTAGGGTTTGTGTATGGTTTGTAGGATGAAGGTGAAGGTGGAAAAGAATGGAAGGTGAGGAGCGCCACAAGCAATGCTGCTTGATAAGCTATGGGGTTCGCCACAAGCAAGGATGCTTGATAAGAACAAGTATGGTGGTGGCCACGGCCAACCTAGGTTTAGGAGAAGTGCTCTCAACTAAAACAATTCAAATTTACTCAAAATAAAACTTAACCTTTATTAATGATTTGATCAAACTATAAATAGGCAAAGTTGCCTTGGCTGAATAGATAAAATAGAAGATAGAAATCAAATTATCTTCTAGTAAACATAAAAATAAAATCCTAAGTAATATCAATTGGTTGAGCTGAATTGCTTGTTTGACTTAGTCTTGAGTGTAATTCGGTTTTGGTGGATGGTTGGCCGAATTTGTTGAGGAGAAGGAAGAGACTTGATCAATTTGACTTCATCTTGAGGAACTAATCATATTTAATTTGAATCCAATCTGATTTGTTGTTGGTTGGAGATGAGATTAGGATTCCCTATTTTATAGCCTTGTGCACCTTAAAAGATTGAGCTTCCTATCTTCTTTCCTTGTTTCTAGCCGTGTGCATCTTTGGGAGATTGATTAATCTCTCTTTAATCTTCATATAATCTTCTCTTTATCTCCAAGTTTGAAAACGTGTGCCATATACCCTTGAATTCAAATTCAAATCTATCTTCTTTCAAATCCAAATTCAAATTCAAATTCAAATTCAAATTGCTAAAACAAACCTATCTTCTTTTAAATTCGTTTTCCCTCCATGCCTTATCTCCTTGTTTGCCTTAGAGATAAAGTGTTAGCTGAATTGCCTTATCTCCTTGTTTGTCCTTATAGATAGAGTTCCTTACGTGCCTCCTTCCTTGAAATGATCATGCATTGACTTCCATTTGCCCTAGCCACGTGAAAGGCTTACCCTTGAACCTAAGTGAACTACTTGGTCACGAAATATGGACCATGTTACAAATAAGTCCCAACCCATATTACATGAATTAAATACTAAAAATACTTGAAGGAAATTAAACCTAAGACTACATGAGAATGCAATCTCATTTATTTGAATAATGCAAATAAAATAAACCAAACTATGCTATAAATTCTTTGCAAGAACATGGCCTCCAAAAATCATAGGTTGCCCCCCTTGGTTTACATCATACCCTCTTTCTTGAAAAGAATTTGTCCTCAAATTTGAGGTATCACCACCTCCTGGATCAAAGACCATCTTCTTGAATTGTAACAACCAATTCTCCACATATTCATCATTGATTATACCCTTGATGAATAGTCCAGCAATAACACATGCACCAAATAGTAATTTTGTGAGGAAACGTTCATCCTTAAAAAACTTCGTAAGAATTGAGTCATCAAGGCTTGTGCTAATCACATCCATATGAATAACTTGCCCAATGTAAAAGTCAGCCTCCAAAATGTATGGATGAATAGGTGCTTCTTCTTTAATAAGGTTCACTCCAAATTCCTGCAAAATGTTGTGAATAAAACTAGGCAAAGACTTGTTAGTAGTAAAAAGAATTTCTTTAACCTGGAGTGGAGGTAGGGGCTGTTTTGGAACCAAAATATTCTCACTTCCCTCTTTTTGAACTTTCTTTTCACACACAATTGCCTTTTTCTCCTCCTGAGACTTGTTAGTAGTAACTAAAATTTCTTTACCCTGTAGTGGAGGTAGGGGTTGTTTTGGAACCAAAATATTCTCACTTCCCTCTTTTTCAATTTCCTTTTTACACACAATTGCCTTTTTCTCCTCCTCAATTTTTTTCTTCAGAGTCTTCTGATCCTCAATCACTTGTGTAGGAGATAAGGGACGTAACACCAACTTTCGATTTTGGTGAAAAAAAGTGTATTTGTTTGAAAATCCATCATGGATGGTCCTCTTATCCATGTGCCATGGACGACCCAAACGTATATGGCTGGTCTCCATGTGAACCACATCACAAAGAACTACATCTTCATATTTCCCTATTGAAAAGGGAACCTCCACTTGCTGGTTCACAATAATCCCCCCAATCTCACTTAACCATTGTAGTTGGTAAGGAGTGGGATGTGGTTTAGTCTCAAGGTTTAGTTTTGAAACTAACCTTGAACTAGCCATGTTGGTACAACCACCATCAATACTTAATAGGCAGATGTTTCCTTGGACCAAACACCTAGAAAGGAAGATGTTTGTCCTTTGGTTGGCCTCATTGGCCATGACTTGGGTTTCAAGCCAAAACTAGCTCTGATGACCACTTGATGACAACCTCTTGGGGCTGCCTTTGAATTAAAGGATCGTTTTAGCTTGAACTTAGATTTGTGAATGTGTGAATTCGGTTTTGGGGAATTAGGGTAATTTTGGGGTAGATGTGGCTTCGGTTTGGGATGTATAATTAGGCTAGGGTTTGTGTATGGTTTGTAGGATGAAGGTGAAGGTGGAAAAGAATGGAAGGTGAGGAGCGCCACAAGCAATGCTGCTTGATAAGCTATGGGGTTCGCCACAAGCAAGGATGCTTGATAAGAACAAGTATGGTGGTGGCCACGGCCAACCTAGGTTTAGGAGAAGTGCTCTCAACTAAAACAATTCAAATTTACTCAAAATAAAACTTAACCTTTATTAATGATTTGATCAAACTATAAATAGGCAAAGTTGCCTTGGCTGAATAGATAAAATAGAAGATAGAAATCAAATTATCTTCTAGTAAACATAAAAATAAAATCCTAAGTAATATCAATTGGTTGAGCTGAATTGCTTGTTTGACTTAGTCTTGAGTGTAATTCGGTTTTGGTGGATGGTTGGCCGAATTTGTTGAGGAGAAGGAAGAGACTTGATCAATTTGACTTCATCTTGAGGAACTAATCATATTTAATTTGAATCCAATCTGATTTGTTGTTGGTTGGAGATGAGATTAGGATTCCCTATTTTATAGCCTTGTGCACCTTAAAAGATTGAGCTTCCTATCTTCTTTCCTTGTTTCTAGCCGTGTGCATCTTTGGGAGATTGATTAATCTCTCTTTAATCTTCATATAATCTTCTCTTTATCTCCAAGTTTGAAAACGTGTGCCATATACCCTTGAATTCAAATTCAAATCTATCTTCTTTCAAATCCAAATTCAAATTCAAATTCAAATTCAAATTGCTAAAACAAACCTATCTTCTTTTAAATTCGTTTTCCCTCCATGCCTTATCTCCTTGTTTGCCTTAGAGATAAAGTGTTAGCTGAATTGCCTTATCTCCTTGTTTGTCCTTATAGATAGAGTTCCTTACGTGCCTCCTTCCTTGA
The DNA here is from genome assembly GCF_001865875.1 of Lupinus angustifolius. Classification (NCBI taxonomy): domain Eukaryota; kingdom Viridiplantae; phylum Streptophyta; class Magnoliopsida; order Fabales; family Fabaceae; genus Lupinus; species Lupinus angustifolius. The sequence goes on from NW_017728068.1 coordinate 7,805, forward strand.
AATGATCATGCATTGACTTCCATTTGCCCTAGCCACGTGAAAGGCTTACCCTTGAACCTAAGTGAACTACTTGGTCACGAAATATGGACCATGTTACAAATAAGTCCCAACCCATATTACATGAATTAAATACTAAAAATACTTGAAGGAAATTAAACCTAAGACTACATGAGAATGCAATCTCATTTATTTGAATAATGCAAATAAAATAAACCAAACTATGCTATAAATTCTTTGCAAGAACATGGCCTCCAAAAATCATAGGTTGCCCCCCTTGGTTTACATCATACCCTCTTTCTTGAAAAGAATTTGTCCTCAAATTTGAGGTATCACCACCTCCTGGATCAAAGACCATCTTCTTGAATTGTAACAACCAATTCTCCACATATTCATCATTGATTATACCCTTGATGAATAGTCCAGCAATAACACATGCACCAAATAGTAATTTTGTGAGGAAACGTTCATCCTTAAAAAACTTCGTAAGAATTGAGTCATCAAGGCTTGTGCTAATCACATCCATATGAATAACTTGCCCAATGTAAAAGTCAGCCTCCAAAATGTATGGATGAATAGGTGCTTCTTCTTTAATAAGGTTCACTCCAAATTCCTGCAAAATGTTGTGAATAAAACTAGGCAAAGACTTGTTAGTAGTAAAAAGAATTTCTTTAACCTGGAGTGGAGGTAGGGGCTGTTTTGGAACCAAAATATTCTCACTTCCCTCTTTTTGAACTTTCTTTTCACACACAATTGCCTTTTTCTCCTCCTGAGACTTGTTAGTAGTAACTAAAATTTCTTTACCCTGTAGTGGAGGTAGGGGCTGTTTTGGAACCAAAATATTCTCACTTCCCTCTTTTTCAATTTCCTTTTTACACACAATTGCCTTTTTCTCCTCCTCAATTTTTTTCTTCAGAGTCTTCTGATCCTCAATCACTTGTGCAGGAGATAAGGGACGTAACACCATCTTTCGGTTTTGGTGAAAAAAAGTGTATTTGTTTGAGAATCCATCATGAATGGTCCTCTTATCCATGTTCCATGGACGACCCAAACGTATATGGCTGGTCTCCATGTGAACCACATCACAAAGAACTACATCTTCATATTTCCCTATTGAAAAGGGAACCTCCACTTGCTGGTTCACAATAATCCCCCCAATCTCACTTAACCATTGTAGTTGGTAAGGAGTGGGATGTGGTTTAGTCTCAAGGTTTAGTTTTGAAACTAACCTTGAACTAGCCATGTTGGTACAACCACCATCAATACTTAATAGGCAGATGTTTCCTTGGACCAAACACCTAGAAAGGAAGATGTTTGTCCTTTGGTTGGCCTCATTGGCCATGACTTGGGTTTCAAGCCAAAACTAGCTCTGATACCACGTGATGACAATCTCTAGGGGCTGCCTTAGAATTATAGGATCGTTTA